>NC_056743.1:10240265-10337765 GCF_019279795.1 Protopterus annectens
AAAGTTCTTAACGCTAATAAAAGGACAAAAGCTATCTACTAGCTCCTCCATTTTTAGTGTATTTCAAGAAGTGATTTAATTACATATATATATATATATATATATATATATATATGTGTGTGTGTGTGTGTGTGTGTGTGTGTGTTTGTGTGTATATATCTATATCTCCTCATGGCTTTTTTTCTCAGTAACTGTGTGGATGCATGAGCTGTGTATATAATTTTTTTTTTTCTTTTTTTTTTTGGTACTTACATATTATCGCAACCAGATTTTCGCGGTTGCGAAATTCCCATATTTGAATAACAACGACTGAATGAAACAGTGTAAGGTGTGAATCTAAGTCCACTTTGCATTTCAGCAACTATGGATTAGCTGCAGCAGCTGAAAAGATAAAATAAATCCTGTTCATGTTTTGCCTGTATTACAGGTGCACGCTTCAACTGTCATGGATGCTGCCTTGCTGATGAATGCAGTATTTGCAGCATGAGGAAGGAATCCTTCACAGAAGGAAAACATAGACACAGGAAATAACTTTTTGGTAAAGTAATACTTTTTAAAAAAGGTGTACACATACTTGAAAACAAACATTGCAGTGTGAAATTGCCATAACTAATGCTTTTGACAAGTGAGGGTGGGTTATGTTGACAGAATGTTGAGGGTTCCTTTTCCAAGGAAGAAGTTGCCAGCACTGAATTTCTTTGGTTTTGCGATGGTGGCATGTTGGGCCAAATATAGTACTGACGTCATTCTTGATTTCCTTACTGCCATAACGATGTTCATTGCTCATGACCTGGTTTTGTTTTAGTATGTGGTTTGGGAATTTTCAGCAACTGCTATATACTGTCTTGTAGCAATCCCAGGACAGAAGTGAGACAGCAGTGATTCCCAAATCTATGCATGACCGTTATTTGACAGCATTGCCTAACACAAAAAAGGAACGTTCACTGGGCAGCCTTGCAAGAAGCAACATGCTGCCAGTAAAGAGCACGAAGAAACAACAACAGTATGTTTTGTAGTCTGTTTTGCTAGCACTGTGGAAAATGATCTCTTCTGGTAAAGAAAACACACTGTTTTGCATTTCAACCACTTTCATGACCATATTTCCTGATCGGCAAGCAACTGCTATTGCCGTGGAAAATCTGGTTGCGATGATACGCAAGGATTAACGTTAATATTAATATTATTCTTTATATCAAATTCTCTGTTTTTTTTTTTTATTCCCATGCCATTTCAATGGGGACCAGCGGGTGGGCAGTAGTCTCATTTTTAGTCTGTAGTGATGCATTTCTACTTCAGAAGTAATGAATCGTGCTTTGCATTCCATAATTGTGGTACAAGTTGATTACCAAGTCCGGTAACACCTAACATCCTCATGGCTATGTTCATGCTCCCATCCTGATTAAACCCACCTTTCTTCCTGTTGCTCTATCAATCCCCCTGACTCTCTCATCCTTCTTATCCCTGTTTCTCTTTCATCCCCATTACTACTCCTCCAACTTACACCCCTAATCCTGTCCTACTAACGCCCTTATCTTACCTATATGTTGTTAACTCAACCTCTCCACTAACTGAACTTTTCTAATTATGTTATGCTTATTTCTGCTTATACCCTTCCTCCTCTTCCTCTGTTTTCTGTCTGTGCTGTAGTGACACACTACCCCATTAATGACAATGTACATACACTGAACATATGTACATTAGCATTGCTGTTATTTCACCAGCTATTACATGTTAACATGTCTTTGAACTATGTAAAAATTATACAGCTTCTAAAGTGTATGGTGAATGTCTGTCTCAATACTACCTGGTGAGTAATGCTTAAAATGTTTAATTTATATTGCTGTTCATTGTAAATATGTATTTTATGTGAGCTTTTCTCCCCTGGGCCTCCACTGAAAATGGGACTTGTGCCCAGTCAGACTTTCCCAGTAAAGAAAAGACAATAAATAACACACTAACACGCAAACATATAAACACATTCTAACGTCTCCCAAAAAACATCCACACAGCCACTTTACCATAGCCTCCAGCCTAATCTAAACAGGAATCCTACATCTTTTAAATATATCTACATCACCCCTAAATAACCATCCACTAAATCAAGCACACAACCCACACAAACTAAAATGGCCCTATTACCACCCTCTTCTCTTTTGGCAAGTTCACTTATGTGGAGAAATCCACTCCCAACCCTGTTCCAAAAATTGCACATAGTACTTCAGTCCCTGCCCCTAACAAATCTCCCCAAAGTTCTTCAGGCCTCCAATTGTATTCCATTAACATATAGAAGCATCTGTAATAAAGTGGCAGATGTCCATGCCTGGGTAGCCCAACACTGTCCAGGTTTCTTGCTACTCTCAGAAACTTGACTAAAGCAGGGTATCAAAGATGAAGAAATTCTCCTACAGTATTGTAAGATGTGATAGATCCAAGGAAAAAAGGTGGTGGGGTAGCAATCATCCCAAACCTTAACACTCCTAAAATCAGTAATGCAGAAAAACTAATATGCAATCATCTACAACTCAACAAGCATAAGAGTATTTTCTTAATAGGAATGTACATACTCCCTGGCAGTAATATAGAAACTGCAGAGGAATGCCTAGTATGGACTTTGTCTAACATTGCTCAAGGCACAATCTTCCTAGGAGATTTTAATACAGATTGTCAATCCATAGTGTCAGACTGCCTTATGAATGCTATTCTGAATGTCCATTCTCAAGTAATCTCTAGCCCTACGAGGCACAACAAACAAACACACATGACTAGTATAACTGACTGCATATATAGCTAAAAAACATAGCAACTCTCAGCACTCTCCCAGACACTCTAAGTAACCATCATCTAATGCCAAAAGAAACAATAACCCCATACCAAAACAACATAATTGTAAGAATGCATGCAACCTCTCCTCTTAACTCTGAAACCTTTAGTTTTGAACTAAAAGATATCTACGGGCAGGCTCTAGAATCTTTAGACCTAGATGAATCTGTGCTTATCAATACCATTTTAACTAAAATACTGAATGCCCGTGCACCTTACAGAACACAGATATTTAAAACCAACCCCACACCATGCTTAACAAAATGGACAAAGCAACTAATGAAAGACCGGACAAAGCTTGGAAATTCTGGAAGCAATACAGTAATATACTTGGCTATCAGAAATATAGACAACTTAGAAATAACACCATACTAAGCTGCAAACCGAAAATCAGGATAACCCCAAAGATTTCTGGTCAGCTATAAACCTATTATTAAAACCAGGTCAGGTCACTCAGTCCTTCTCCACCCTTTTAATAACTAAACTAAAAGCATTTTTGTGAATTCAACTCCCATTTTATTCAAACAGTCACTCACCTGGCTTATCAAAATCTCAGCCCCCTTATCAAACTCCCATCTCCCAACAGGTAATTATAAAAATAAAACCTCTTTCCAACCACGAACTACATCTACTATTAAGAAGCTACTCCTGAAACTAAAACTCACCACACTAGCACCTGACATCCTATTTGCCAAATACATCCAGATCTTTTGTAGCTTTGGCCTACTCTATCTCTATTCTAAGAAACCACTTTCTCTAAGTAAGATGTTTCCCTGCCTAATGGAAAAAAATAAGTCTTATCTTACCCTTACACAAAGGCTGAAACTCCAGTGGCATCACTAATTACATTTTGATAGCTGTTTTATTTCCCTCTAAAGTATTACAAAAATGTACTCAAATGCAAATTGTTCACTTCATTACCAATAACAACCTTCTCGGCCCGTCACAGCATGGGTTCCGCCCACACCACAGCACTGCAGTAGCCTTGCTCATCTTTATTAGCTCAGTGAAAGAGAGCAGGAACTGTGAAATGTGTTATCAGCATTCGACAGTCTGAGAATCAATTTCTGTTGCGAGACTATCTGCAGTAGGACTGGATATAGCCACACTCATGCCCAACCTACAGTTTTCAGCCTGTATTACTCCTGCTGTATCCACTGTATATATCCGCCTATGTTCATATCTCATACCAATGCTGTTTACATACCTACTTTCTACTTTCTCAGACATTCTCTAATCTTACTGATACTCTATGCTCTTATCTATAGCAACTACCTTCTCTCTCTCTCTCCCACCACCCTTCAACTGTGCCTCCTTCTAGGTAATGTGATCTAATCATCCCTTTCTTCTTTCTGGCTCTAAATCTTTTTTTTCCTCTCACCCACACTATATCTACTGTAACAACAAATTGTTGTCACACAACATATCAGTACAAATCAGACACTTACCCACTCAGCCCAGCCTTAAGTATTTCCTCAATCTACTGTTAAAAAATTCCTTATTTCATATGTAATTTGTAATTTTTTATAAACTATGTGTAATATTCAGTCAAATGTCTATCTGTACATATCTTATTGTAAACATATCATTCCTGCTTGTATGTGTTTATCAGTGTTGCCATAACTGTTGTAGCTTTTCTCTTTGGGCCTCTGCTGAAAAGGGGCACCTTCCATGCCCATTCGGACTATCTTGGTAAACAAAGGCAATAAAATTAATGAATAATAAAAATAAAAAGTATACTTGTTGCAAACCTTGCCACTTTATTGTAGTACTATTTTAGTTTAGATACAAGTGTGGCCTGTAGATTTCTTAAGATTGGAGAGACATACAGTAGGGGTGGTAAGAGGAACGTAGAAGCCTTTTTCCTTTATGGGTCCTGCCAGTCAGAAAATGTTTTGGTTCTATGAAGTATCCTGAGTATCTGGAAGGTCTTTTTGATGGTCCGATGTATACACCAGTTGAATTTCAAGTTATCTTTCATGACCATTAGAAGTTTTGTGTGTGAGATTATTTTGATTTCTGTGTTATTTAGGGAAGTAATAGTGAAGACAGCCTTGTCCAGATTATGTATTTTGGGGAGGAAGAAGAGTTGCCTCATTTATTTTTGGATTTAGCAGGAGCTAAGAGTTATTAAACCAGGATTAGATGGCGGCAAAAGATTGCTGCAATATATGCTGAAGGTGGGACAGAGTTTGACTGGAACATAAAACGATCAAGTTGTTTGGGATATTGGATTAAGAAGCCATGTTTGGAGGTTCTCGTTGATAATATTTAAAAGCAGAAGAGCCAAAAAGATCCTTTGGGCAACTCTTATAGGGACTAGTAGGAAATCTGTGTGAGCATTTTTGCATTTGACAGGCCATAGTCAATCCAATAGGTAGTGGTTGAACCATTGTAGGGATAAGGGTAAAAAGCTGAGTGAAGATAGCTGTTGATGTAGTTTGGGATGAGACACCATATCAAAGGCTTTTGATAAGTTAAGAAATAAAGTAGAAAGCAAGCTGGTGTCATTTCTAGCTTAACTAATGGTGGTGATAAAGTTGAGAAGGGTACTGTGTCCTGGGCGAAACTCATGCCGAGTAGTAGTGAAAAGTTAATGACCAAAGAGATGATGGGGAGGTTGTCCGTGGGCACATTTTTCCAGAATTTTACATAAAGGAAACAGTGGCTTAAAGTCTAAGGAAATCAGTGGAGTTTCAGTTCTGATGAGAGAGAGAATGTATGATTTTTCCCACAGGGACGGACACAGTGTAGGTTATAACACCTGCAGACAGTTTGAGATGCTGTGTGGGGAGATCATCTGGAGCAAGAGTTGCGGGTTTGTTTTTACTTGTGTTTTTTTGAAGAGTAGGTTGATACGGCTTACAGAGTGGTTGTTTGCTTGTTGACGGTATCTGAGTTAGTGGAGGAATTATTTTTATATGAGTGATTATGTTATCAATGAAATATAAGTTGCATTTGATGCAATTTCTGACAAGGTGCATGGACTGGACTGGTCTTTTTCCTAGGGGACAAGAAATGCTTAATGGATGACCAGAAAAGTTTTGGAGTGGTTTGGTGATTGTCATGGAGTGTAGTATTATATATATTTTGTCAGTTCTAGTATTGCTTTTGGTTTTGCTAAAGTTATGGTGGTATATGCACATTTAGAGGTTTACTGTATTTCTGCTGTGACAAGGTTTTGTAAGCCTTGTCCTTGTAGGGATGACTTCTTTGGTTGATTGGTTAAGGAGCAGGGCAAGGTTTGCTTTGACTCTTTTTCTTCTGATAGGGGCCTGTTTATTAAGTATGCTGAGAGAAACACAGTATTGAATTTTTGTAATGCCATCATCAAGTGACAGTGTTTTCAGAATGCACTAATTATAACTTTGTAATGTGGAAGGGTCCCAGAGGATGACAAATTAGTAAGGATGGAAGTATACATGTATTTCGATGTGGAAGCTTTATTACTTTATTATATATATTAGGGATGATAATGAGTTGAGGAAAGACGTAGAAGTTTATAGTGGGTTTTTTTTTTGTAATTTGATTGCGAAAGGTTGCTAATTAAAATGTAGATCACTTAGCATAACAGTTTTCTGGAGGATGGTAGTTGATATCCAAGATAAGATCTAGTATGCTATGTTGGTGTTTTGTCCAAGAGGAATGTAGAGAGCATTTATGCATAGGCTTTTGCATTCAATTTGAGGAATGTGATAAGGAACTTAGCATTGCTAAATTATGGGACAGTATGTAAACTCTAGGAAGCTGGAATAGATAACACTATCATAATTTTTCTTAATGATGTCTGTCCAGAATATATTATAGCCTCGGTGGGAGAATGTCGTCATCTTTAATATTTGGCTTTAAGCAAGTTTCAGTGATTTCTCTTACATGAACAGAACAGCTGCTTATTCAGGCATGGAATTGTTCTGGTTTGTTAAAATGCTGTGGATAATGATACTGAATAGTTTTACCCAGTGCTGGTAGCAAGAGTTTGTTGAATGATACTGAATACTTTTACCCAGTGCTGGTAGCAAGAGTTTGTTGAGATGCAGCTGTGGTTGTCTAGCCAATGGTAGTACTTGTGTTTGTTGAGTTGTGGATTGGCTTGTACTTGATTTGCACTTTGTATTTAAGATCAGTTTAGATGGTGATTGAGGCAGGTTTATGGTGAATGTCACCTCGTAGGTGTACTTTTGGTATAGAGAGCAATGTTGCAGGGCACATCTTGTTTTTTAATCTAGCTTTCAGTTTTGTTTTGGGTAGGGTTAGTGAGCAATTTAGATAGTTAAGTCTGAAGAGATGAATGCGAGACATACTGTAAATGTTTCTTGCTATACTGAGGGATGTACAGGTGGCAGATTACTTAAGAGGAGTGTAATTATGGTCTGGAAATGGTGCATTTACACTGGCACGTCAAATGATCTGAGATTACTAAAATGGAAGGATATGGAGGCAGAGATTATTAATGCTAATGATATAGTATGAGGATGTGTTAGTGTACCATACGTTACGCTTAAGAGGTAATATAAAGGAAGACACAGTTAGGCTTGATCCTGTGAGTTCAGTAAGTAAGTAAGGACTTGCTGTAGACAGCAGTGATGGTGTAATTAGAAGAGTATGTGGATTAGAAAGGATGATTGTAAAATAAAAGACGAGGCTGTGATTAAGTATGGTGCAAATGGAAGAAGTAGTCGGGTTATAAGGTTAATAGTTCATAGGTATATTTATAAGCCTATCCATACAACCCAACCCAACTGCATACCCTGGTAACATAGGTTCATAGCAGAATACTAGGATAACGACTTAAGGGCCCTTACAAGCCTAGTCAATATAACCCAATTTTACCCAATATATGGCTCATAGGGACAAGAAGATGGCACGGATTTGTGCCTGTGTGTTGAGTATCTTACTGATTACCCCTGACTGTACTATTTGTGATTCCTCATCCACTGATCCAAACTGCGATGGAAGAGGGCTAGGGAAGGGCTCTGCTTAATGTGAATAAGAAACCTGTTCCAAAAAAGGGTCAGTCTCTGAAAAACATATCTATCTGTCTGGCATGTCTTGTTTGAGTCCCTGATTTAAGTTTAGATTCCTAGATCAGGTGACTCTCGTGCTGTCTGAGTTATGGATGTGTAGCAGCTCCATCAGGGCTGGATTTCTGAGTGCCCTGTAGTTCAGGCGTACGTCTTCCCTTAACAGTCAGTAGGAGACCAGAGTAAAGGGATGGGGCTTTTAGTTTATCTGCATAGTTCACGTTGTTAATACCTTCCCACCCTGTATTTTCTTTGTAAGGAACCTCTGAGGTCATTCCAGCTACAGTAAGTGCTTAGTCAAGTACATGCCAAATGGTGCAGTGTACTCGATTATTGGTCTAATGAGGGGTGAGTGCAGCAGGACTAGAATTTCCTTGGATCTGGATGCCATACCTTTACTTATAAGTTGTGCCACATAAAACGATTTCCTCACCACTGTGGACATGACAGTAAAAACTTCAGGCTACTATCTATCTGTGTACCTAGATCTGTCACCTCTGAGTCTGGTCTAAGAGGTGTGGTATTGATGTTTTAATTTGCAGGGGTATTTGACTTCCCAAAAAGTATGATGATGCATTTTTTTTGCATTTAGTTTTAGGCCACAGTTCTAGTACCAATCATTTATCCGATCTAGACCCTCCTTAAGGATATCTACATCATTGCGGGATTCAGTGATTGCCCCTAGATTGCAGTTGTCAGCAAACTTTGTCATCCAGAGGATTTCCACATTTGTCTTGACTTCAGAGAAGTATATTTCGAACAGGAGTGGTCCCGGTACGTAGCCCTGAGGCACACTGCTAGTAACTAGCCTCTTGCTGGATTTGGATTCGCCCACTTTAACCTCCTGTGTCTTGTCCGTGAGCCAGTTAGCTATCCAATTGATGACATAGGGATGTATGCCCAGATTTGTGAGTATATTTATACTATCTAAGAGGGGAATCGTCAAATGCCTTGGCCAGGTCGAGTAGGCAAGTATGCACTGTTTTACCCTCATCCATGGCCTTAGTGACTATTTTAAAGAAATCCACCAGATTCAGTAGGCATTGAACTGCCCTTGACAAAGCCAAATTGGGTGGGGTTCAGTGTTTGGGGGTCTCCTATGTCATTATGTTCAGGTCCATGATTATTCCTTCCATGGCCTTGCATATAAGACTAATTATGGGTCTGTAATTTCCTGGGTCAGCAGATGGTCCCCCTTTATGCAGAGAGGGATGACTGTTGCTGTCCTCCACTCTATTGAAACAAAGCTGGTCTGGAGGCTGGGGTTAGATACAGATACAGATCTTAATGGGCCTCATAAGTCATGATCACTGAAGCTGTATTTTCAGCTTTAGAGAGCACAGTGGCAACCTGTTCTTTGGTGGCAATTGGTGGTGGAGTGATGGAGCATATTTCTTGGGGAAGAACTGGGGTTGATGTGGAGGTGAAATTTTAGCTTAATTTGTCGGCCAACAGATTTGCTATGTTTTTCGACTGAGTATAGGAGATGCCATCTACAACTAATTCCGTGTATTGCTGGGTGTTGCCCTTAAGGTTGCGGACATAACTGAAAAATGCCATATGGTTATTCTTAGTTTTAGAGGCTATTTTATACCTCAAAGTCTGCTTTCAGGGATGACTAGTTCCCTGATTCACTTGTTTAGACTAATGAGACTTATTGCTCTGTTGTGTACATTCCCTCTTACTTCTCAACAGAATTTTTTCTTTTGTTGTACATCCTATTAATACCAGGGATCCAGCAGGGTGGCTTGTTTTTGACCTCAGTTTATTTTAGTCTAGTACTACCATTTCTATGTAGTTGTTCATATACTCATATAAGGCTTTTGTTTATGCCTTTGCATAGATTTGTGTTTTCTGGATTTGGAGGAGCTTTGAAACTAGCTATGCCATCCCTTAATAGGGGGCAATTTACCTTAGAGAAGTTCTTAAAGTTTTTGGGGTTAGGTGGGGGGACTAGTTTTACCTTTATTTCAAGGGAAACTGCTTTGTGATCTGATCTTATCAGTGAGGGCATAACAGCAATGGGGGTGCAACACTCTTATATTTGTGAGCACCAAATGTAGGATGTTTGCACCTCTACTGAGGATGCAGCCTAGCTGCTCCGAGCATTTGAGTTTACAAAATCAAGAAATCTTTGGGGCTTTGCCTATGTCACAAGTGATAACTGAATAAAGGTGTTTAAAAAAATCTTTGGGCCTGCCTCTTTGTGGTCATTTGTGCCTCCCAGTTAATAGAGAGGTAGTTAAGATCACCCATGAGTATGGTACTGGGCTGGATGGTGAGTGATTCTAGTAACTTCAAGTATGACATATGGGTTTTCTGGTTCATGGTGGGGGACCTGTAGCTAGCAAGAATATGATAATGAATTTTTCCCACGGTTAGTGGGACATGCAGTAGCTGAAGGAAGTCATATTGTTTGACCAGCCTTGAGGTATGCTTATCCTTTATGTAGACAGATACACTTCCACCTTTTGGTCTTCCTTATTTAGTGGATGGTTGGAACATATAAAAAGTATTATAGCTGTGCACTGCCAGAGTGCTTTCTGTGCCACTTTTGGTTGTCTGTTTGGCAAAGCATAAAAAAGGCACTATAGGGATGAATAATGTTTTGGCCAGTATACGAAAGCCAAGACCATCCCTGGCAAAGCAGCATGGCTCGTTACCCATGTCCTCTCAAGCTGAAAAGTATTGGACCACTTTAGAATGACACCAGTTGCTAAACGAACTGTTAAAATCAATCATTCTTTGTTGGTACTGTGGCATCATCCTTGCACACAGTAGAATGCTGCTCAATACTAGGTTTATACCTGCTTGTGATGCATATTCTGAGAGCTCAATCATGTCCCTCTTCATATAGTTCAAGGAGTTATATTTCAGGTCATTCACACTAACATGGTATGTCTTCAGCTGTGCTAGTGTTATCTCCTGGAGGGACATACATAGCCACTATGGTAAGTGTTTTGTTCTTGTTGATATTCACTTTGGTGATGAGTAATTCTGCATTGTTAGATGAAGAAAGTGTGGTGTTGATAACTTCTAGGGCTAGGTTTTGTTTAAACATTATTGCCACACCTCCTCCATGTTTATTTTGATGATCAAGTCTATATATGTTGAACCCTGGGGGAAGTATTTCATTGTTTTTGACATGTGGCTTAAGCCAAGTTTCAGTCAGAATGGTTAATTCAGGGGAATGTAAGTCAATTAGTGCATGGAGGTCATGGATTTTGTTTAGTATACTTCTTAAATTTATATTAAGGAATGGCAGGGAGTGTTATTTGGGGTGAAGGGGTATGGTGGAGTTGATTGAGGTGTAAGTGGTAGTTTGCTTATTGGTAGTCTTGGGGCCAAGGTTGGGGTGGATGTCACCAGTGAGTTTTAGTTTTGATAATATATGAAATAAAGTTGTTATAAGTTTGTTTAGTTGTTTGTGGTTTCTAAATAGTGGTTCATTTTTGTGTCTGGTTTGATGGTATTTAAGTGGGAGGCAGTCTATTTCTGTGTTACTGTAGAGGTTGGGTGAAATTTGGGAGTTGTAGTGGGGGGTTATGGGCAGTGGAGAGTTGGTGATGGAGTTGGTGAGGTGGTTGTAGTAGATGGGGGTGTAGAAGTTAGTTAAATGATAAAGAAGGGCTAGTGTGAATTGGCTGGCTATGTGGAGAGATAAGGTAGTAAATAGTGTTTGTTTTAGTGGATGTAATGATGTGTGTTTTAGTGAATGTAACATTGAGTGCTTTATTAGTGTGTTGAGGTTGTTAGAGTGGGACTAACAGCATGTGGTTAGTGTGTGTTGTGAGATGTTGGAGGGGGAGGTCATAGTTGTGAGTTTGTTGGTATGTGGTAGAGCAGGGATTAAATCAGATAGGAGGGTGACTATGTGGGAGGTCAGAACAGCTGAATGTGTAGGTGGATATGTGTTATATTGTAATGGTGGGGAGGGGGTATAGTGGAGACTGGCCTGTTTTTATTACAGGGAGTGACAACTGTTAGAAGTATATGAAACAAGAGGGTGTACTGATAGCATTTTGCAATGGTAAAAAGGGTAGGGATTGGTAAAAGGTTAATATATGTGTGCTAATGGATGGGTGTTGATTAGAATTAGTGTGGAAATGTGGGCTACTTTCTAATTCAAAATTGTACAGGTGGTGATTGGTAGACATGTGTGAGCGGGAGTGGTTAGGTTTAGATAAATTTGAGTGAGTTAGGGGTGGGAGGGCAGAGGAGCAGAGTGAAGCCTGAGCGTAGAGAGGGCAGAACGGAGCGGGCAGAGCCAAGTTCTATAACTGCACAGCAAGGAACAGTCACTTAGACTACCAGGTACTGTGAAAAGTATCTATGCAGCTGACAATTTTGTAGACTAGGAATTCTTAGAGAAATGCAACAACTGGAATGCCTACAGAAATACCTTACTAAAAGGATACCAAGTCTTAACATGTCCTAGACAGATCAAGTCAAAGCCCTGTCATTATAGTCTATTATTCTGCAGACTGCTAAGAGGCAACCTATGCCTGGCATACAAGTCGTTCTCCAACCCAATACTAATGGAGTTAATGCACATCAGCAACTCAGATAATATCAGAAATACTCAGTCTAGGGATCTAAACCTTTTCTACAACATCAGAATGGTTTGTGAAGGGGCAGGTATATCATGAAGAGGATACCGTTTTCCTGGAACAGACTCCCCATCCATATAAAACAAAGTTCATCCATGTCCATATTCAAGCACAACTCTAGATCTGTGGAGGAGAAACAGAAATCTACCCCAGGACTGCACCCTGTATTACTAATGGAGACAGGCAGCTCCTAAATGCTTTATCCCATGCACAGGTCCCCTCAAGTTATCTATAGTATGATCCCAGCTGTTCTCATTAGGAGTAATATAAATTTGAATGGGTGAATAAGGCCACTCTCTAAATGAGGACAAAAACAGAATCTGGCTAGGCTTAAAATAGCCTCTCTACTGTCGATATGGTAGTTCCCTGCGGTAGCTGACTTCTCAAAGGATACAATAATGCATTTTTTTTGGAATGTAGTTTCAGTCCATGATTTTGGCAACAGTTATTTTATTTGAGACAAACCTTCCTGCAGGATGGCTAAGTCATTTGAGGATTCAGTGACTGCTACTAGCCAGTGCCCTTTTGTATGCAGAGAATGAATAAGCAGAGAACATAACAATCAATAAAACATTGCTGCAGAACAGAAAAGTGTTTGGGAAGCTAACAGATCTACATGGAGGCATGAAGTCAATACGTTTAGCATGCAGAAAAATTTCACTGCCTAAAATGTTAGAACCACCAAATATTCAAGAAAATATAAGAAAACCTTACTAGGCAGGTGTATACAAATGCTGAGATCAATGAGACAAGATCAGAAAGTTTGTGACCAGCTATCAATATATCAAGCAGTTAGAGGGAAGTCACACATGCTCACACATAATATACCACACACACAAAATGCACATACGTATGACACAAAAATGTGCATCTTTAAACATCAGCTATATGCACACAAGGATAAAAGAATGTTGTGGATAAATGATATAACAGATCTCTATATTCAGTAATCTGTAAGATTCCATGTCTGAATGTCTCAAAATGGATGAAGTCAAGGTGCCAAAGGCTCTCCCTCCATGCTGATATTTGAAAAATGGTCTCTACAGAATCATGGAATTAGCTTATGAAAATTTTGAAGTGATACATAAAGGCAGAAAATACAGGACTGTGCCACAAGACTAGCAAGCACTGATGCTACAATAAGTAATTTGTCTGATATATGACAGAGCCAGTAAAGTAAATACAAGTACAGGAACCACAGTTAATTGCATTGACTTATGAACTGTTGCACACAACACAGCAACTGAGAGTATTTAACTGCAAGGGCAGAACTGAAAGTTAATTCAACTGACTTGCACACTACTATACGATGGACACCTATTTAAGGTAGTTTATGTATTATTTATTTATTGACATTTGTTAACTGGGTTAGTCCAGCTGAGCCAGGGGCCCATTTTCAGTGGAGACCAGAGGAGAAAAGCTCCAGAAATAATACAAGTACTTATGATATTTACAAAATATTAAAGTAGGGTCACAGAAATATAGTTATTGAATCCCCAAATGATGTGGATATTCCACAAAAGGGCCCTACAGAAACAGATGCTTGGTGCCAGAGCCATGGGCTCAAGCTTAATGCAAAGAAATGTATAGTTATCCCCCTGGGAAAAAACATGTACCCATGAATTACCACATAGGTGGCAGTACACTAAACACCGAAAGTGTGATGAGAGACTTAGGGACACTGGTGGACAGTGGTCTAGCCTTCGATAACCACATCGACACAACAGTCAGGAAATCCTTCTGTGTGGCAACACCTCATCTCTACGGGCTTTTCATACAGAAAAAAAGGTCTTTATCCCACTGTACTCATCCCTCATTAGACCCATTATAGAGTACAACGTCCCACATTTGGTATGTACTTCACAAGACATCTGCAACAGCTGGAAAGGCCGCAGAAATACCTCACTAAAAGAATCACAGGCTAAAGCAGATGCCCTATGCAAACAGTCTAAAAAAACTCCAGTTTTACTCTGTGGCATATTGTCTACTCACAGGCGATCTCTGCTTAACATACAAGGCCATGTCAAACCCTGAGCTGCTGGACATGCGCCACTTAAAGAAATCCCAATCCCTCAAAGCCTTGTCATCACAATGAACAAAACATGCTAGAGGGATAGGTTCCTGACCCAGAGGCTCCCCACACTCTGGAATAGACTGCCCATATATGTCAAGCAGAGTGCCTCCTGGGCCCTCTTCAAAAGGAACCTTGACAATTGGATGGGAGATAGGAAATTCACCCTGGGAATCACATCAGTCCCCCTGCTAGACAGGGGTCCAGGGAAGTAAATATTGTGGGAATATCCAGGGAATTGTTATGGCTAGGCTTGTATAGGCCCTAATGCCGATAGCCTAGTACCAACCTTTGAACCTATGAAGCAAAAATTTGTGCACAACAGTACAATGCAGAGGTAAAATAACAATTAAGTACAATTTCCAAAATTTGAGAACAGTATATAGCATAGGCCAAATAATTAGAAGCTTTAGAGAATAATACACAGTAGTGCAGTATGACTACAGTTCCCTACAGGCATAGGTATCCCAGTTAATTGCATTAGTTCATAACTTGCTGCACATCTTAAAGCTGTTAAAGGATCAATAAGGGTCTTGTGGTGTAGGACAGATGGAGCTCGCACCAATTGGCCACTATATAGCACAGGAATATTCAGTTATGTGCCGCATGCAGGGAGGGGGGCAGCTCAGAAGAAACAAGCACAAAGCCACGCAATGTTGCTGAAAATACCACACAATGCTGCTAAAATAAAAGCAAGTGAAAATAAGCAAAGAAACAACAGAAATTGGGAGTGGTATCAATCTAGCAACAAACATTCAGAACATGAAGTTTCCCTTCAATCACAAAAGCAAACTGCAAAAAAAATTTCCAAAAGAAAAAAGAGGCACTAACAGGCAAAGTGAGTCTCAATATTAGCTTAAAAGGTAAAAATGTCACTTCCCTGTATTAAAAGGGATCAAACAGGTGGCCAAATCCAGTTACTCAGTAGCTCAGGTATGCATCATAAACTCCAGTTACTCAGTAGCTCAGGTATGCAGCATAGCTGACAGGTTCAGTGCAAACTTCTCCCCCCCCTCCCCACCAAAAGGGCAAATATCTATCCCAGCAGAGTGCTGCCCCCCTGACATCTCAGATGCTCAGGTAAGAGCCGCCCTCTCCAAAGCAAAAAACACAGCATCAATGGGACCAGACGGTGTCCCGGGCTGCGTCCTACATGAACTCTAAGAAGAGCTAAACCCAAACATAAAACTACTGTTCAATCTCAGCCTTACTACAGGATATGTGCCCAAAGAGTGGCGTACAGCAACAGTGGTCCCTCTCCATAAAGGTGGTGCCTCAACGGATCCTGGAAACTATTGCCCCATAAGCCTGACTAGCTTAGTCTGCAAAGCTATGGAAATTATCATCATGGACCTCATAAATAAAGATATTGGGGGCCTACAGACACTGGATCCTACCCAGTTCGGCTTTGTTAAGGGCAGATCCTGACTTTTAAACCTGGTTGATTTCTTTGAAACAGTCACCAAGGCGATTGACGAGGGGAAGGTGGTCCACACAGCCTAACTGGACCTCGCTAAAGCCTTCGATACAACACCCCACTCGGGCATTATAGATAAGCTCACCAGCTTAAATATAAACCCCTATGTCACTAGATGGATTGCAAACTGGCTCAAGGACAGAACCCACATGGTTAGAATTGCTGGAGCCATGTCAGATTCCAAACTAGTTACAAGTGGTGTCCCACAAGGCTCAGTCCTGGGACCTCTCTTGTTCGGTATATATTTCTCGGAGGAACAGGCCAACACGGAAGGACTGTGGCTGACCAAGTTCGCAGATGACTGCAAACTGGGTGCCATAATCGACTCTCCAGCTGACACAAGAATCCTCCAAAAGGGCCTCATAGAAACAGACAACTGGTGCCAGAGCCATGGCCTCAAGCTAAATGCCAAAAAGTGTATAGTCATCCCCTTTGGCAAAAACAAAGTGCCACAAATTACCACATAGGTGGTAATCCATTAAGTACAGAAGAAGTAATTAGGGACCTGGGGACCCAAGTTGATAGCAATCTCTCATTTGATAACCACGTGGCCAAAGTGGTTACAAAAACATTTTATATAGCCCACCTAATCATGAAGGGATTCACATCTAGATCAGGGGAGGTCATCGTGCCTCTTTACTCATCCCTCATCAGGCCCATAATTGAGTACAATGCCCCTTTTGGGATGTACCTTACCAGACACCTGCAGCAACTGGAAAGACCCCAAAAGTACCTCACCAAGAGGATCAAAGGGCTCAAACAGATGCCATATGCTGCCCGGTTAAAGAAACTCCAGCTTTACTCAGTGGCATACCGCCTGTTCAGAGGCGATCTGTGCCTGACGTATAAAGCCATGTCCAACCCAGAATTAATGGACATGCTACACCTCAGAAAATCCAAATCCCATCGAGCTACGCACTCGAGAGACTTGAACCTCAGCACTGAAATAAATAGGACATGCTGGAGGGACAGTTTCATAACCCAGAGGCTCCCTTCACTCTGGAATAAAATCCCAGTCCAGGTTAGGCAGAGTCCCTCATTGACTCTCTTCAAGAGGAATCTTGATGAGTGGATGGGAGATCGTAGGTTTACCCTGGGTATCACTTCTGTGTCACTGTTAGACAGAGGCACAGTTTACTAACCTCAAAAAAGGGCATAGCAAAATAAATTTAAAATGGGTGGCGAAAGCCAAACACATTCTGGCTAGGCTTATAAATGCCCTAGGGCAGATAGCCTAGTATGAACCTATGAACCTATAAAATCCAGTTATTCAGTAGCTCAGGTATGCAGCATAAAAGTACAGTTGTGTACACTTACCATAAATGTAGATGTTCAAGTGTATTCACTGTTGCAGTCATCACATTTGGGTTATCCCTGCCAGGGTAGCCCTTGGCCGGCCCGAATACCAGAGGCTTAGTATTTCTGCGTCAGCTGCTGTCGCTTCAGGACTGACGTCAGGTCGTCAGTAGTATAAAGTAAGGCAGCCAATGCCATTACATCAGTTTTTCTTGCCCTAACCTGTCAGGAACCCCCAAGTAGGAGCCAGGTTCTGGTGGAAGAACTCCCACCAGTAGAAAGTAAATACCAATATGTCTCTTAGAAAGGAGAGAGAAGAAAGGGGGGGGTGGAGAGAGGGAAACCAGGACTGCAACAGTGAATACACTTGAACATCTGCATTTATGGTAAGTGTACACAACTGTACTACATTCTTCGTGTTTCACTGTTGCAGTCATCACATTTGGGTTGATTCCCAAAGCTGAGGAAAAGGGTGAAGGCAGTCAAGGAAACTAGGGGCTGGCTAGGATGCCCTGCAAGACTGCAGAGGCAAACCCTGCCCCATTTTTGGAGAAGAGAGGCAGGTGGTAATGTTTGGTAAAAGTGTGAACAGATGTCCAGGTGGCAGCCTCCAGGATGTCATTGGTGGGGACTCCTCTGAGGAAAGCTGCAAAGGTGGAGGCTGCTCTTGTGGAGTGAGTCCTGAACCCATTGGGAGGAGTCTTTCCATGTTGTTTATAGCAGAAATAGATGCAGTGTGCTATCCATTTGGAAATGGTTTGTTTGGAGATGGCTTTGCCTTCTGCCCCTGTAGCAAAGCTAACCAGCAATTGATCAGATTTTCTGAAGGATTTAGTGCTGTCTAGATAGAATCTGAGCTGTCTGTGCACATCTAGAGAGTGCAGAATCCTTTCCCCCTTGCTCTGGGGATTAGGAAAAAAGGTGGACAAATGGATGGATTGGTTAAGAGCCACACTGGACACCACCTTGGACATGAAGGATGAATTAGTTCTAAGGGATACCCTGTCAGCATGGAAGATGATGCAGGGTTCCACAGCCATGAGCGCTTGCAGCTTGGAGACTCTTCCAGCTGAAGTATACTAGAAGGGATGCTGTCCCTCCAGGAGATAAATTTTAGCTCTGCAGAAGAAGCTGGTTCGAAAGGGGGCAGAGTGAGCTTTTCCAAAACATAGTTAAGGTCCCAAGCTGGGGTAGGTGCCCTTTTGGGTGGCCTCAAGTTGCCAGCCCCTCTTAGGAACTGTTTGATCAAAGGGTGTGAGAAAAGGGGCTGCTCAGTGGGAAAATGAGCAGAAATAGCAGAGGCATGAATTTTTATAGAGGAGAAAGAGAGGCCACTGTGCAGTAGGTCAGCTAAGTAATCCAAGATGAGAGGGAGTGAGGGCTGTGCCATATTGGCTCCTTTAGCCTGGATCCAGGTGCAGAACGTTTTCCATTTGTCAGCATATGAATTTCTAGTGCTAGGACGTCTGGCCTCACGGTTAACATCTAGAACCTGTTTACTGAGGTTGGCAGATTGATCCAGGGTTAAGGAATAAGCCAAGCTGCCAAATTGAGTGTCTGCAGTTGGGGATGCATGAATTCGCCTTCCCTCTGGGTCAGGAGGTTTGGAATTTGAGGAAGATGCCATGGTGGCAGTAATGACAGGCTGCGATGGTGAGGCCAGTCTGGAGCTATAAGAATTGTCCTTGGTTTTGCCTCCTTTATTTTGAGCAGTACCCTGGGGATGAGAGGTAGTGGAAGAAAGGCACAGACCGATAGACTAACTCAGGGGAAGGACAGGGCATCCACTTTCCAAGCCATGCAGTGATGCTCCCTGGTGCAGAATTTGCTGAGCTGATGGTTGGTGTGGGAGATAAAGAGGTCGACCTTTGGGGTGCCCCATTTCTGAGTTATTAGGGTGAAGGTTCTTCTGTGGAGCTGCACTTGTGTGGGCCCAGAAGATTTCTGTTTAATTGGTCTGCTAGAGAGTTGAGAGAGCCTGGTAGGAATTGTGCTAACAGGTGCAGTTGCATGGCAGAGGCTGTGTGCCAAAGGGTCATGGCCAGCTTGCATAGAGGGTAGGAGTGAGTCCCTCCCTGCTTGTTGATGTACCACATCACAGTGGTGTTGCCTGCTTTGATCAGGAGAGCCCTTGGGGAGAGAAGGGGTTTGAAAGCTATCAAGGTGTGCTGGACAGCCATCACCTCTTTTTGGTTGATGTGCAAAGGGATTTGCTGCGTGCTCCATTGGCCCTGTATGCACCTGCCATCCAGGTGTGCACCCCAAGCATAGTCTGATGCGTCTGCGGTGAGGATCTGGGTGGCAGGGGGGGGTTGGTGAGAAAGGCAGTCCCTTGTTGTGGGAGCATGCTGTTGCCCACCAAAGAAAATCTTTTCTGAGACAAGGAATTATAGGTATAAGAGTTTCCAGGTCTTGAGTGCGCTGACACCAAAGGCTTTTTAGGTACCACTGAAGTTTCCTCATATGCAGTCTGGCATATGGAATGAGTAGTATGCAAGATGCCATGAACCCTAGAGCTTTCAGGATCTTCCTCACAGACAACTGGGGCCTGGTGGCTAGTTGAGAGAAGTAGGCTGTCAGGAAAATTTGTTTTTCCTGGCATAAGGAATGCTATCTGGGATACTGTGTCCAGGCTTGCTCCTAGGAAGATAATCCTTTGAGTGGGCACCAGTTTAGATTTCTTTTTGTTGACTGTGTACCCTAGGAGGTTAGTATGGTCTTTACAAAGGCCAGGTGCTTGGGAAGCTTTTCCTGGCTATCTGCCTGAATAAGGCAGTCATCTAAGTATGGGTAACGCTGGATATTCCTCTGTCTGCAAAAGGCAATGGCTGGAGCCAGACATTTTGTGAAAACTCTGGGAGCAGTAGATAAGCCAAAGGAAAGCACATAGAACTGAAAGTTGTGAGATCCTGCCCTGAAACTGAGATATTTCCTGCATGATTCCCTGATAGGAATGTGGAGGTAGGCCTCTTTTAGATCCAGGCTGGCTAGCCAAACTTCCTTGGAGAGCATGGGTAGCAGCTGCTGGAGGTGAGCATTTTGAATTTTGGGGTCACCAGGAAGGTGTTTAGAATAGATAGATCGAGGATAGAGCACCAGGTGCCCTCTTTTCTGGGTACCAGAAAAAGTCTGGAGTAGAAACCTTGGCCTATCTGTTCTGCAGGAATGTGCTCTATTGCCCTCATAGAAAGCAGGTAAAGGATTTGCTTTTGAGCCTCTGCCCACTGATTTGGAGGTAGATCTGGGAACCCTTTTAGGGTTGGAAGGGTGTGGAAGGAAAATATGTATCCCTGAGACACTATATTCAGAACCCAGTGGTCATTGGTAATGGTGGCCCAGGTGCTTGCATGAAAGGAGAGTTTTCCTCCTAGGGGAAAGTGAAGGTGGGCAGAGGGAGGGGGTGGGGGAGGTGAGTCATTGTGAGTTCTTACCATAAGGGGGTGGCTTAGAACTCCCTGGTTTTGAAGTGGAGGTAGTCCACTGCTTAGATCTCTGCATTCCCTGTGGCTGCTGTCTGGGGGGTGTCTGGTTCCATGGGGCCTATGCTGGACTGGCTTGGAGGGAGAAGGAAAGGACCAGTGTTTGGTGGGACAATGCCTGCTGAACCTGGGTGGCTGGACCTGAAAGACATCCTTAACTGTTTGCATAGATTTTGCTTTTTCTTCCATTTTAAGGCCTCTTCTGCCTTAGTGCCAAATAAGTTGCCTTTGTGCAGGGGGGCATCCAACAATTTAGATTTGACATGGTCTGGTAGGGGCTGTTCCTTAAGCCATGCATGCCTTCTAATGACAGATTCAGTGACTGCTGCCCTGCAAGGAGCTTCTTGGGCATCAAATCCACAGTGCAAGGTGTGTTTAGTTACTTGAGTTGCAGAATACATTAACTCTTGTAATTCTTTAGATTCTGCCCAAGCACGAAAGGAAGACATTTTTTGTTTGAGGACTTCCAGGGTATGTTGCTGAAATTTTAGCATATGGAACTGACAATTTAGTGCCTTGATAGCAAGAGTAGTTGAGGTGTATACTTTTTTTACCCAATCTGTCCAGTGCTCAGAAATCCCTATCTGAGGGTGTGGGATTCTTAGCAGAGGTTGTTTTAATCCCTTTAGGTTTGAGAAATTACCTCAGGGTCAGCTGTAGGATTTTTAAAAAGAAATTTGTGTGAGTCAGGCACTCTATAGTACCGGTCTGGTTTTCTGGGCGCAGGAGGGAGGGTGTCAGGAATCAAGCTGGATTCCAGGAAAACATCCTCCACAACATCCAGGACTGGGGGGATGGCCAAGGGTCTGTGCTGTGGAAGATCTAGGATTTTTTATTTATTTATTTTATTTTACATTTGTTAACCGGGCTAGTCTGACTGGATATATTTCCATTTTCAGCAGAGGCCCGGGGAGAAAAGCTCCATATAGAGACAAATAGTAATATAATACAAAAGAAGTAATATCAAGAGATAAATTAGTTTACATAACTACACTCTACGAGTCTAACTACATAATGTATACATGATCAAAAGTTGAATATAAACATTTTAGAGCAGTCAAATAAAGAAAAGATATTCAAATTTAAAATTCCAGTAATTACTAGAAAAGAGTAGAGAAGGCAGGACAGCCTTTGTAGAGAGGTGCTAGGCTAGCAGGGAGAGGGAGTAGAATGAGAGGTGGTAGAGCAAGTTTAATCGGGGTTAAAGCAAGAGCATAGCCAATGTTTTTTAAGGTATGTTTTGAGGTTTTGCTTAAAGAGAGCCAAGGATGGAATGGAAGTTAGTTCAGAAGGGAGATGATTCCAGTACTTACCAATGGAGTTAGAGAAAAGGGCAGCACCAGCACAGTTATTAGTTTTAGTTAAGGTTACAAGAAGTTTATTTGAGGAACGAAGTGAATTGAGGTTGCTATATGGAGTAAAGAGGTTGGATAGTATAGGAGTATTATTGGGATGGTAGAAAAACCTGTGGACAAATGTAAGTTGGGAAAGAAGCAATGAGTTTTCTAGTTCAAGCCAGTGAAGTTGTTGTAGGTTTAGACAGTGATGAGTCCTAAATTTGTTTCCGGTAACAAATCTGGCTATGTTGTTATAAGTGTTGGACAGTTTAGATAGGTTAGTTTTCTTTAGGTTAGTGTAAATAGGCGATGCATAGAGAAGGGTAGAGGCCAGATGAGAGTGGGCTAGTGTAGCTTTGGCTGTAGGAGTTAGAAACGTTTTGATTCTGTATAAGGCGCCCAGCTTTCTGTTTACAGTTTTAATAGTATTATTAATGTGATAATCAAAGGTGAGGCAGTTATCTATTGTGACACCTAGCAGCTTGGTAGTAGAATCAGGAGTTATAAGGGTGCCATTACTGGAGGAAATAGAAAATTCTAAAGGGGGGGACCTAGTAGTTGGTTTAAATAGGAGGAGTTTGTTTTTTTTAGCATTCAAAAGTAGGCAACGTTTTAAGAACCAAGACTCTACATTGTTAAATACATTTTGTGTAGTAGTTTGTAGTTCAGAGATTGTTTTAGCAGAGCAAATAAGTGTGGAATCATCAGCATATTGTATGCAAGTTGCCTGTGGTATAGCTACCTGAAGGTCATTTATGAAAAGGGAGAATAGAAGTGGACCAAGAATAGACCCTTGGGGGACACCAAGAGAGCTCGGTAAGAGAGAAGAGAGTTTGTTGTCTCAGAGGACTGCCTGTTTCCTGTTATTGAGGTAGGAAGTAAACCAATGAATACACTTGGGTTCTAGAGAAAGAGATTTCAGAATTTGTATGAGCAGGGAGTGATTGACCATATCAAAGGCTTTGGAGAGGTCTAAAAATAGAGCTGATGATAAAATATTATTATTACGGTTTTTATTGATGCAGTCAGTGAAGGAAAGGAGAGCGGTGGTGGTACTATGAGATGGTCTAAAGCCATGTTGGCAATTAGTTAGTATGTTATGTTTAGTTAGATGGTTCATTAACTGATAATGTACACATTTCTCAATGATTTTTGCAAGTGGTGATAAGAGTGCAATGGGCCTATAATTATTGTATTCAGTCGAGCTGCCTCCCTTGTGTAATGGGATAACACAAGAGATTTTCCAGATATCAGGGATGGTTTCTTCACTAATGGTTCTGTTAATAAGGATAGATATAGGATAGGCTATTTCATTTGCTGCTTTTTGAAGAAATTCGGATGGTAGTTGATCAGCAGAGGGAGTGCAAGGTTTAAGTTTTTGGATGCATTTTTGTATAAAGGTGGTAGGGATAGGTTGTAGTTTAAACATAGGACAATTAAGAGATGAGAGATCCGGGATACTAGAATAGTCAATGGAGAGGTGAGAGGCCAGAGAGTTAATAGTGTCAATAAAGAAGGAATTAAAGGTATTGGCAGTTTCATGGGCTGTGTTTTTGTCTGACCCTAAGGGGGGGGGAGTTGTAGTCTGTCCAGGGTGCAGAAGTTTGTTTAAATAAGTCCAGAATTTCTGTGGATTGTTATGATTTATTTTCTGAAGATTACTACAGTAGTTTTTTTTATCTGAAAGTATGGCTTTTTTGGTACTGTTTCTCAGGTATTTAAAGGTTTGATGATCTAAGGGAGATTTACTAGTTCTCCATTTTATCCAGGATTTGTTTCTAAGCAACACTTTTTGTCTAGTTTCCTTAGATAGCCAGGGGGCAGGTTTAGTTTTTACTCTGATGGTTCGTTTTGGTGCATGATTATCAAGGATTGAAAGAAATTTGTCATTGAAGTATTTAACAGCATCTTCAAGTGGGAGAGATTTTAGAGGATGCCAGTTACAGGCATTCAATTCAGTTTGAAATAGGAGAGGGCTAAAATGTTTCTGACTTCTTGAGATTCTAAAGATTGTAGTATTAGAAGTACTATTCTTATGTCTTATGATGTAGGTTAAGGTATGATCACTAATGTCATCAGGTAGGGTACCAGTCTGATATGTTTGTTGAGGTTTATTAACAAGAATCCAGTCCAATATACTTTCTTTATTATTAGGTTTATTAATCCTGGTTGTAGTGTTTATTGTCTGAGTAAAGCCATGGAGATTTATATGAGTAGCAGGGTTATCTGAGTTAACAGAGGACCAGTCAAGATTAAGGTCCCCCAGGATGATAGTTTCTTGTGGGTATGTGGAAAATACCCAGTTAAGGATATTTTCTATAATAGTAGAGTTGTTTCCAGGAGGTAGATAAATACAAATGATATAGATTGACTTATTAGGGTTTAGTTGTAGTTTAGAAGTAAGGAGTTCAGCCTTGGTGGCTTCTTGTGAAACATGAGGTACTAAGGATACTTGAAGTACCGTTTTAAATAGTAGAGCTACACCCCCACCCTTACGGGAATTACGGTCAAGTCTAAGGATATTATAGCCTGGAGGAATGACTTCGCTATCTTTAGTACAGGGTTTTAACCAGGTTTCTGTTAGACATAGGACATCAAAGGAATGATAGTCAGTAAGAGAATGAAGGTGGGTAACCTTGTTGTTGATACTTCGGATATTAAGATGTCCTATAAGTAAAGAAGTAGAGTTAGAGATTGGTGATGGCAAAGTGGAGCTTAAAAGAATGGGACTGGTTTCAAGAGAGGTATTTAAGGGCCCTGGGTTGGGTGTATATCACCATCCTTTAGGGTTGAGAGGATAAATGGTAAGGACGAATTAGTAGAGAAGCAAGAAAGGTATCTTAGTCGTCTTAGCACAAGGTGATTACATTTAATGTGGGTAAGTCGATGATATCTAGCAAGGAGGTAGGAAGAGGTAGATGTAATATTTAAATGAGTTAGTTTATGGGAGGAAAGATCTGAGTCTGTTTGTTTGAAACAATAATTAATTTCAAAATTAAGGTTTTGTTCATAGGATGTGAGGAGATGGGGTAGAGAGAGAGAAGTAAAGAAAGAGTGAGTATGAGTAATGACTTAGCTAGGATAGATTTGGTATGAGGGATCTTGGATAGATTTGTATTAGATTTGAATGACATATTGAGGAATTCTCTAAGACTCTTTTTAGACTGAGGGTAGTCTTGACTTTCCCATTGGAAATGTTCCCTTAAGGTAGGCAGGGTTTCCCCAAAGGAAAAATCCTCTGGAAAAGAGGCTGAAGGAATGGAATCCTCTGCATCAGAATCCTCATAAGTAGAGAGGGGTTGCATGTCTTCATATTCAGAAGCATCAGAGTCATCCGACTTGTTCAGACACAACTACAGGGGACAGATCTCTTTTCCTTTTGGAGGGGGTAGCTTGGCTTCCCCTAATCAGCATGATAAGGTCTTCTGCCATTTTAAGCATCTGAGACTGAGGCAAAGAAGCAGGTGCTTGAGAGTGGGTCGTCGGTTTCTTGGGTGTGGTTCATACCCTGGGCCTAAGAAAAGAAGACGTCAGTTTGTGTCGAGAATTGGTAGTGCGAAGGACTTCCTCAGAAGCCGGTGCTGCTCAGTGGCTCCGGACCCATCCAAGGTAGAGTGGACCGCAGGATCCTTAGTCGAAAAAGAGTTGTGCGGCATACCGGACTCCGAAAGGGTCTCGGTACCAGCCTGCGAATCCAAAAAAGCGTCGTCTGTAGGTTTGGACCTGTGCTGTCTGTGTCTACATTTTTTCAGAAGATCTGCTGTCGGACAGCTTATCAAAGCCATATCAGAATTTGAGGATTGTAAGTGAAAATATCTGGTTACAATAAGGGCCAGACAACGGATAGTTCTGGCATTGAACAAAGCACAGAAGCGACAACAGGGCACGTCGTGGTCTGGGCCGAAGCAAGTGATGCAGTAAGAATGGAAGTCTCGGTGTGGTACTTGCTTTCCACAGACGAGACAATTATTAACTTTTTCTGACATCGGTTAGTGCAAGAAAAAAGGATCCCCAACGGGGTACTTAGCTGAAGAAGACTTCAACTTCAATTCGGTAGACGAAACTCAGGTAGCGGCCGACCAGAAATCGTGCGAACTGCTTCTGCTTCAGGCTGCACAGCAAGAAAGACTGATGTAATGGCATTGGCTGCGTTAGTTTATACTACTGATGACATGACGTCAGTCCTGAAGCGACAGCAGCCGACACAGAAATACTAAGCCTCTGGTATTCGGGCTGGCCGAGGGCTACCCTGGCAGGGATAACCCAAATGTGATGACTGCAACACTGAAACACAAAGAACATCTCCAGCTACTCAGTAGCTGAAGTATGCAGCACAAACCCCAGTTACTCAGTAGCTCAGGTATGCAGCATGGTGCAGCTCAGCAGAAACAATTTTTTTTTTGAAAGTTAAAAAGAAACATTTAGTTTATCAGAAGACAATGTATTTAAGCTATGAAAAATGCAATAAACAAATTTTTACAACATTAAAGAAATAACTATGAACATCAACTTGTCTCTTACCACATGCTGGTACTGTAAAGGCCGTAAATGTATACTAAAATGTAACACACACTCACTATAGTCTAGCAGTTGGCACAGATTATTACAAAACCTGTTAACGACCTGTTTTCTGTGATCCAGTGGTGCAGGGTTTGATTCTCTCAGCCTCCACTGCTTAACTGGGTGACTGAGCAAGTCACTGAACCAGAGAGCCTTCCCAGGATGAGTCTGAAAATTGACAGTGGAGAGCAGTGCTCTAGCCCAGACAAGAAATAAAAATAAAATGCAGTGGATAGCAGTGTTACCACACTGCAAGACGTTCTGTGGTTTGATTCTCTGCTGGGATGCCTTCTGTGCAGAGTCTGCATGTCCTCCCTATGTTCGTAAGGGTATCCTCTGAGTGCTCCAGTTTCCTCCCACATTCCAAAGAATGTGCAGTAGATGGACTGGACACTAAAGTTGGCCATAGGTGTGAGTGTGCATTTCAGTGTGTGGTATGGAATAACAACTAGGGCAGCACTAGGCACCTGGTGGTGTGAACCCTGACTCTAGATGATTGTCACTGTTAAGTAACACCCTTGACCCCCATGTGCAAAAATGGGAAAAGGGGTGAATGGATGGATGGATGAAAGAGAACACATAATAAATGAAACATGCAAAGACTGCTTTAATATTGAATAGTTTGAAAGCTAAATTGTCAGTTACTGGAAAACCAGAAAAGGTTGCAAACCACATTAGGTATATGAAATAAAACACTCCCTAGCAAAGACCATCCAGGAGAATCGATACATAGAAAATCAACTAAAATCTAGATGACTGGATGTGAGAGGTTGATGCTGACTTACTCATCTCAGTATAAAGCATCACAGTCAGAGAGAAAAAAAACTAAATGCCTTAACTTTAACCACTTTGACCATCTCAGTGTTTTAACACTTTATCAACCAGAAGAGTCTATCAAGAGTCCACAAAACTTATTTTCTACTCACTGCAAACCTTACAGCTTGAAAAACTTCATGATCAAAATTACATTTACCACTTGTTTGCATCCTGTGCAGTTTATTAAGCAAATCACACCTACTAGTTGCTATAGCCTATGAACTTAGTACTAAATTAGCCTTTCACAGACAAGCGTGTGTGAAACTATAAAATGAACATTACACATTTCCAAACTGGGCCAACCACAGCAGTACAAAACTGATTCCTGGTGATGCTTAAAAGTTGTAAATTGAAATATGAGAGAGCATATGACGTGAATGTATGATTCTTGAATTTGCTTTGAAAGCAGGTTACATATAATGGCTCCCATGACTTCAAAGGCAATGGTGGGAAACAACATTTGGGAGATACATATCAAACTTTTGCAGCTGACAGTGTTTGCATGCTGCTGAATGTCAGTTTCTCTTTTTAACTTGAAACATGCACACTATATAATACCGTTCTCTTCTAAGTACTTTGTCACATATGCAAAACCCACTGATTCAAACAAAGATCCAAAGAAATCATATGCGGAAATACATTTTATACCAATCACCAATAAGGTCCAGACAATTTTCACAGCCAAACCCTTAAAGCAACATGACATAAAAAAAACTCTCAGCATTTATAAATTGTTTAGGAGTTTATGAGAAGCATATACATTTTTGCAATAAATGGTCATAGCTATACAGCATTAACATATACAATCACCTGCAGAGTTCTTGTTGCTGCGCAGGGAACAGTCGGGCCACATAGACCTTCTCCAGTTTCTGTCCAACATGTTTAACTCGGCTTCTGTATTTTAGTCCCACTTAACCTTCATCCTACATGTTTAACTCAGCTTCTGTATTTTAGTCCCACTTAACCTTCGTCCTACATGTTTAACTCAGCTTCTGTATTTTAGTCCCACTTAACCTTCGTCCTACATGTTTAACTCAGCTTCTGTATTTTAGTCCCACTTAACCTTCGTCCTACATGTTTAACTCAGCTTCTGTATTTTAGTCCCACTTAACCTTCGTCCTACATGTTTAACTCAGCTTCTGTATTTCAGTCCCACTTAACCTTCGGCCCTACATGTTTAACTCAGCTTCTGTATTTTAGTCCCACTTAACCTTCGTCCTACATGTTTAACTCAGCTTCTGTATTTTAGTCCCACTTAACCTTCATCCTACATGTTTAACTCAGCTTCTGTATTTTAGTCCCACTTAACCTTCATCTTACATGTTTAACTCAGCTTCTGTATTTTAGTCCCACTTAACCTTCATCTTACATGTTTAACTCAGCTTCTGTATTTTAATCCCACTTAACCTTCATCCTACATGTTTAACTCAGCTTCTGTATTTTAGTCCCACTTAACCTTCGTCCTACATGTTTAACTCAGCTTCTGTATTTTAGTCCCACTTAACCTTCGTCCTACATGTTTAACTCAGCTTCTGTATTTTAGTCCCACTTAGCCTTCATCCTACATGTTTAACTCGGCTTCTGTATTTTAATCCCACTTAACCTTCATCCTACATGTTTAACTCAGCTTCTGTATTTTAGTCCCACTTAACCTTCGTCCTACATGTTTAACTCAGCTTCTGTATTTTAGTCCCACTTAACCTTCATCTTACATGTTTAACTCAGCTTCTGTATTTTAGTCCCACTTAACCTTCGTCCTACATGTTTAACTCAGCTTCTGTATTTTAGTCCAACTTAACCTTCATCCTACATGTTTAACTTGGCTTCTGTATTTTAGTCCCACTTAACCTTCGTCCTACATGTTTAACTCAGCTTCTGTATTTTAGTGCCACTTAACCTTCATCCTACATGTTTAACTCAGCTTCTGTATTTTAATCCCACTTTACCTTCATCCTACATGTTTAACTCAGCTTCTGTATTTTAGTGCCACTTAACCTTCATCCTACATGTTTAACTCAGCTTCTGTATTTTAATCCCACTTAACCTTCATCCTACATGTTTAACTCAGCTTCTGTATTTTAGTCCCACTTAACCTTCATCCTACATGTTTAACTCAGCTTCTGTATTTTAATCCCACTTAACCTTCATCCTACATGTTTAACTCAGCTTCTGTATTTTAGTCCCACTTAACCTTCGTCCTACATGTTTAACTCAGCTTCTATATTTTAGTCCCACTTAACCTTCATCCTACATGTTTAACTCAGCTTCTGTGTTTTAGTGCCACTTAACCTTCATCCTACATGTTTAGCTCAGCTTCTGTATTTTAGTGCCACTTAACCTTCATCCTACATGTTTAACTCAGCTTCTGTATTTTAACCCCACTTAACCTTCATCCTACATGTTTAACTCAGCTTCTGTATTTTAGTCCCACTTAACCTTCATCCTACATGTTTAACTCAGCTTCTGTATTTTAGTGCCACTTAACCTTCATCCTACATGTTTAACTCAGCTTCTGTATTTTAGTGCCACTTAACCTTCATCCTACATGTTTAGCTCAGCTTCTGTATTTTAGTCCCACTTAACCTTCATCCTACATGTTTAACTCAGCTTCTGTATTTTAGTGCCACTTAACCTTCATCCTACATGTTTAACTCAGCTTCTGTATTTTAGTGCCACTTAACCTTCATCCTACATGTTTAGCTCAGCTTCTGTATTTTAGTCCCACTTAACCTTCATCCTACATGTTTAACTCGGCTTCTGTATTTTAATCCCACTTAACCTTCGTCCTACATGTTTAACTCAGCTTCTGTATTTTAGTCCCACTTAACCTTCGTCCTACATGTTTAACTCAGCTTCTGTATTTTAGTCCCACTTAACCTTCATCCTACATGTTTAACTCGGCTTCTGTATTTTAGCCCCACTTAACCTTCATCCTACATGTTTAACTCAGCTTCTGTATTTTAGTCCCACTTAACCTTCATCCTACATGTTTAACTCAGCTTCTGTATTTTAGTTCCACTTAGCCTTCATCCTACATGTTTAACTCAGCTTCTGTATTTTAGTGCCACTTAACCTTCATCCTACATGTTTAACTCGGCTTCTGTATTTTAGTCCCACTTAACCTTCATCTTACATGTTTAACTCAGCTTCTGTATTTTAGTGCCACTTAACCTTCGTCCTACATGTTTAACTCAGCTTCTGTATTTTAGTCCCACTTAACCTTTATCCTACATGTTTAACTCAGCTTCTGTATTTTAGTGCCACTTAACCTTCATCCTACATGTTTAACTCAGCTTCTGTATTTTAGTGCCACTTAACCTTCATCCTACATGTTTAACTCAGCTTCTGTATTTTAGTCCCACTTAACCTTCATCCTACATGTTTAACTCAGCTTCTGTATTTTAGTCCCACTTAACCTTCGTCCTACATGTTTAACTCAGCTTCTGTATTTTAGTCCCACTTAACCTTCATCCTACATGTTTAACTCAGCTTCTGTATTTTAGTCCCACTTAGCCTTCATCCTACATGTTTAACTCAGCTTCTGTATTTTAGTCCCACTTAACCTTCATCCTACATGTTTAACTCGGCTTCTGTATTTTAATCCCACTTAGCCTTCATCCTACATGTTTAACTCAGCTTCTGTATTTTAGTCCCACTTAACCTTCGTCCTACATGTTTAACTCGGCTTCTGTATTTTAGTCCCACTTAACCTTCGTCCTACATGTTTAACTCAGCTTCTGTATTTTAATCCCACTTAACCTTCGTCCTACATGTTTAACTCGGCTTTTGTATTTTAGTCCCACTTAACCTTCGTCCTACATGTTTAACTCAGCTTCTGTATTTTAATCCCACTTAACCTTCGTCCTACATGTTTAACTCGGCTTCTGTATTTTAGTCCCACTTAACCTTCGCCCTACATGTTTAACTCAGCTTCTGTATTTTAGTCCCACTTAACCTTCATCCTACATGTTTAAGTCGGTCTCTGTATTTTAATCCTACTTAGCCTTCATCCTACATGTTTAACTCAGCTTCTGTATTTTAGTCCCACTTAACCTTCGCCCTACATGTTTAACTCAGCTTCTGTATTTTAGTCCCACTTAACCTTCATCCTACATGTTTAACTCAGCTTCTGTATTTTAGTCCCACTTAACCTTTGTCCTACATGTTTAACTCAGCTTCTGTATTTTAGTCCCACTTAACCTTCATCCTACATGTTTAACTCAGCTTCTGTATTTTAGTCCCACTTAACCTTCATCCTACATGTTTAACTCAGCTTCTGTATTTTAGTGCCACTTAACCTTCGTCCTACATGTTTAACTCAGCTTCTGCATTTTAGTTCCACTTAACCTTCATCCTACATGTTTAACTCAGCTTCTGTATTTTAGTGCCACTTAAGCTTCATTATTCTCATCTGTTCCTCTCACTTATCCTTTTCCATTCTTTATTCTGCTTATTTTTCCATCAATTCACAGGAAATACTCTGAAAGACACTAAAAAACACACAGCACTAAAACTGAACATTTCCTTCCATCCATGTTACACCCAGAAGTGAATTATTCAGTACCACACTCAAAACACCCCGAGTTTAATACCCATAAAGTGACACCTCTGATTTAGATAGAGTAGCACAGATCAGTGTGAAGAGATGTTTATTAATCGTGGTAAATATTCACAAGTAAAATCAGTTCTAAGCTTACATGATTTGCTGTGCATTTGCAGCTTGCTGCTTTATTGCAAAATCTCACTTCCAACTCAGTAAACTCTCAAGAATGTTCAGCATTTATGACAAAATCATGACACCATCTGTGACATCTTCACATGCTGACATCAGCCCACCAGGAAGCCCTGCCCTTAACTTATCAATGGTATCCAATTCTGAGCATCAGTGACAAAAAATATTGAGATGCTGTGATCTCTGGACTAAAAATTTAGCATTAGAAGCACTGAAACTAGTCCAGCACTGACTCCCTTCTACATGCTGCCTCTCATTTGACAGAAAGAATGAAGTTTGAAAAACTTAATACAGTGTTTTCATGCCCAAAAGATTCAGCACTACAGCTGCATGCAGAGAGGAAAGGTACTGCTGTGCTTGGTGTATATTCAGGAAAAAAAGAAAGGCAGAGAACTGCAGTCCTACTTAAAGAATTAGTATTCAGTGCATCTCCCAAAGGAAGTGTTTGTTTTGGTTTAAGAAGTTCTAGCTATATAAGGGTACATTTATTTAGTCTCATGCTAAGTGGGTAAGAGGACTGGTTCAAGGATGCTTTACATCCATGATTATGTTTGTGAAGGGCTGCAAAGATAATTACCACAGTTATATGAGACAAGCTGTGACCAGAAATGCAAAGTGTTGTAATTATATGCGATAACGTGTGAATATCAGGCTAAATGCCCAATAACACCATTTTAAGTCTAGTCAGTAACCCAAGGTCAGAATCACTCCCTGTACCTTGTGTCTATAAAGTGAAGATCTTAAGCATTATTCCAAACCCACACGTGTAGTAAGTTTGCGCAAAAAAAAACTCCTCTTTACTAAAGCAGGTGTGTATTTAGCAATATGTTTATTGTCCGGGTGGGAGTATCATTGAAAACTCACCTGACTTTAATGGTTGTGTGGTACCTGTCTTTTAATGGATGTTTTGCCGCATCTGATGGTATTTAACAAGATAGATAACTGATCACACAGCAGTCTGTACAAATACTGAAGACAGAATGCCTCATATACAAAATGTATGCATCTCTCTCACGCACAAATACACCACATAAACTGGATTTAGAGTTGTGTATCGATTTGAAAGATTTAGAGAAATGTCTTAGAGACGAACCATGTGTGGCAGACCTTTCTCATGCAAAGGGGTTGTAAGAAAAATCTTACCTATATAATAATTAAAGCTCTGGAACAGACTCCCCATCCACATAAAACAAAGTTCATCCCTAGCCACATTCAAGTGCAACTAGGATCTATGGATGGGGAAACAGAAAAATAACCCCAGGACTGTTCCGTGTATTACTAATGGATAGAAGCAGCTCCTAAATGCCTTATCTTGTGCATAGGTCCCCTCAAATTATCTATGGTATGATCCCAGTTATTCTCACTAGGAATAATATACAATTATTAACCATGTGATGGGTAAGGCCAATCTCCAACCGATTGGGTAGGTTAATTCGAGCACAAAAAGGGAAACTGGCTAGGCTTAAAATAGCCTACAAGGGCAGCTAGCCTATTAATATCCCATTATGTCCCAAATTTAACAAAAACCACAGTAAGGGAACTGGATGCCCTGGGCAGCACATCTATTTGGTACCTTGAACCAGCACCTGTAAGTGATCATGACAGGTTAATGACAGCTTGTAAACTGTTAAACTTCTCATGAATAAATTATTTTGTTCATTTACAGAAAGACCCGCGGTGGTGGTGCTGCGGTAGCGTTGTCGCCTCACAGTAAGACGCTGTCCGGTTCGATTCTCAGCTAGATCATCTTCTGCATGGAGACATGCGTGAATGGGCGTACCTTCGTTGAAGGTTGTGTGTCAGGCCTGGCAAGCCAGTATGTAAAATTCAACTGCCAATCATTAGCGGACCGGAGTTCCGCTGTGGCGACCCCTAACCGGGAAAAGCCAAAAGACGCAAACAGACACAGTGCATACTACTTTCAAAGTGTTCTGTTGTCTTAAAGGTCATCTAATTACCATAAAAAGGATTGCTTGACAGAAAGTTCAGACTTCAGATTTTCAGTCTCCTCCAGACTCCTCCTTGGAGGTCTGTCTCCCTAGCTTTTTGGGCCATGAAAGATCCAACCTTATTTAATCTCCTATTACTTTACAGAGCTACGGTACATCAAATACTCGGTTAAAGCAAACCTTCATCAGTAGATAAGACACGTTGGCATGAGAGATTCATATCCCAACATGTCCCTCACCTCTGGAAAAACTGACACTACATGCAAGCTGACAAACACCCGTGCCACCTTCAAGGCAAGCCTAGATAATTGGATGAGCAGCCTCAAATTCTCTCCTAGTCTATTTTCTCTTGCCCTCCTTTAGGCTAGGAGGAGGTTTTGAATGGGGTAGTTTGGGCAGGCTTGAACTGGTCTGCAGACCAATTGTCTAGTACTAGACAAAGTTGTAAGTAATGAGGGATCTGTGAACCTATAGTTTAACTATATTTACAAGAAAAGTCTGACAGAACATTCACAGGCTGCCTTAACATGATTGTGATTCCTGTTAAGATCTTGTAAGCAGTCAAACATATATTAAAAGGTACAGTGCCCCATACAAGTTGTTGCCACTGCCAGTTACCCTGTTTATTGCAACCCCCTTACAAACAGGCATTTGAGATTCATCATGGTCCTATATCATTACAGCTAGAGGTTCTGTTAGAAAGACTAGCAAACTTGAGTAAGGCCGACATCCTTGTAAAGTACACATGCTGATAGAAGGATCAGGCCGACATCCTTGTAAAGTACACATGCTGTTAGAAGGGATCAGGCCGACATCCTTGTAAAGTACACATGCTGTTAGAAGGATCAGGCCGACATCCTTGTAAAGTACACATGCTGTTAGAAGGGATCAGGCCGACATCCTTGCAAAGTACACATGCTGTTAGAAGGATCAGGCCGACATCCTTGTAAAGTACACATGCTGTTAGAAGGATCAGGCCGACATCCTTGTAAAGTACACATGCTGTTAGAAGGGATCAGGCCGACATCCTTGTAAAGTACGCATCCCATTAGAAGGATCAGGCCGACATCCTTGTAAAGTACACATGCTGTTAGAAGGGATCAGGCCGACATCCTTGCAAAGTACACATGCTGTTAGAAGGATCAGGCCGACATCCTTGTAAAGTACACATGCTGTTAGAAGGATCAGGCCGACATCCTTGTAAAGTACACATGCTGTTAGAAGGGATCAGGCAGACATCCTTGCAAAGTACACATGCTGTTAGAAGGGATCAGGCCGACATCCTTGTAAAGTACACATGCTGTTAGAAGGATCAGGCAGACATCCTTGTAAAGTACACATGCTGTTAGAAGGATCAGGCCGACATCCTTGTAAAGTACATATGCTGTTAGAAGGATCAGGCCGACATCCTTGTAAAGTACACATGCTGTTAGAAGGGATCAGGCCGACATCCTTGCAAAGTACACATGCTGTTAGAAGGATCAGGCCGACATCCTTGTAAAGTACACATGCTGTTAGAAGGGATCATGCCGACATCCTTGCAAAGTACACATGCTGTTAGAAGGATCAGGCCGACATCCTTGTAAAGTACACATGCTGTTAGAAGGGATCAGGCCGACATCCTTGCAAAGTACACATGCTGTTAGAAGGATCAGGCTGACATCCTTGTAAAGTACACATGCTGATAGAAGGATCAGGCCGACATCCTTGTAAAGTACACATGCTGTTAGAAGGGATCAGGCCGACATCCTTGTAAAGTACACATGCTGTTAGAAGGGATCAGGCCAACATCCTTGTAAAGTACACATGCTGTTAGAAGGGATCAGGGCGACATCCTTGTAAAGTACACATGCTGTTAGAAAGGATCAGGCCGACATCCTTGTAAAGTACACATGCTGATAGAAGGATCAGGCCGACATCCTTGTAAAGTACACATGCTGTTAGAAGGGATCAGGCCGACATCCTTGTAAAGTACGCATCCCATTAGAAGGATCAGGCCGACATCCTTGTAAAGTACACATCCTATTACAGGGATCTCTTGGGAGAGAAAGAAGGGACCCGTTTAGTATATTATGAGGCTATGATTTATTACTCTGAAGAATCTCCAAAACTGAAGTATGAAAGTCAAATACCTGCAGGACAATGACATATTACATCTTTCACATATTCTCTCCATACTGACTGTAACAGTTATAGAGGGGTAGGTTCCTCCTGCTGGTATACATTTCAACCTCTTAGCACAAGAAATCTGGACAAAGCCGTAAGTAATGAGGAGACAAAAGGCCCAAAAATAGGGACTCCTTTTAAATAGTGCTCTTATCACCTTAGAAAGATGACAGAATAACATATTCTGTATTAGCATGGATTTTCTGAAGGGTATGAAGTCAAACTCAAATGTCTGATATTAGTTTCTGACTTCAATCCTCAATGATTTTCCAGAAAACCACATTTTGTTTGTGGAACAGACCATAAATATGAAGCAAAAAAAGGAGAGTTCAGAGGAAGCCCCCCACCCGCCTTTAAAATGTGGTACAGGGCATCTAAAATACTGGCTTAGATTCACATGTCTGAAAAGATAGACTGAGCAGAGTGAGTCAGTTCAGATACTGCAAGTTTCAATGTTTGTACCCACATAGATATGTACGAGGTTTCACTGCATATTGAGTGGAAAGAGGATGACTTTACTTACGGCTGGCTTCAGTTCCCTGCTGCTGAACCCCTAAATCATTGTTTCCTGTAGGAAATAATTGCTGGTAAAGTTTCTAAGGGTGTGCAAGCAGCGTTTCTAATGCATGGAATAACATTTCTACAGAGGCATGGACTCAACATATGCTAATTTTATAAAATGTATTGATCTCTTGTTGACTCTGAGGTACAGAGGAATGAAACACTGATAACCTGACACAGACATGGGAGTCAGGAATTTTACTTTTCTTCTGCTTAACAGTTTCATAGCCCAAAACAATATACTTCTGTTATCACTGTGATGCCCGTGCCCTGGCCCAGCAATCAAGGAGCCTCAATCCTCATCACTAACACCAGACAGGGTCTCCTATATGAGGAAATGATAAATACATACAGTAAAGTGCAATTTCCCTTAAGAGCACACAGAGATCACAGCCCGTCTGGGGCTGGTTGCTCCCTTGCTCTCCAGGTCCCCAATAAGACTCCCCCACTGGCACAGCTATAGGGTCCAGATCTCAGTCAGCTGGGCAAGCTAAAATCTCCAACACCCTCTCTGTCCAACCAGTGCTTCATGTCCCTGCCCAAGTAGCTGACACGCACTTTGAGATAAGAGTTTATACAACCACACAGACACTTCTGGGGAAGGCTGACACAGGTTCTCCAGTTGTGCACCTTTTAGCCAGACTATACAGTGGAAATCACTGCCACCACCCAGCTAATATTTATCAGCTACTCAAAGGCCCTTAAAATGGTGTCCAATTATTACAATGCAATATTATTATCCAGAAGTGTGACTAATAAGTCAAGGCTTATTTGGAGTGACTTGGACAGTAAACTCTATAAATATGCAATGTACTCTAGAGCTTAACTTATCTCTACACAAACCAGCCACAGTTAAAAGGTTATAAAATATTTAATAATGAATAATTAAAACCACAAGACAATACTTTCTACTACAAAGTGTTAGTCAAACGAGTTCAGAGATCACACAGAAATACTTAAAATAAATCAGTAGTACAGTTCTGACATCACAGAAAAACACAAGTCTAATCTTTCTAGTTTCTAGCTATTTCTAAAAGAAAATACAAGTCTAAGATAACTTACATAAGAAAACAGGCAGTGTTGTGAGTTGGATGATCAAGACAAAAATGCTTAATGCCTTGTGATTCTCTCTGTTTAAATTGAAATTGCGGTTCTGATAAACATTACATCATTCTTTCACTTTCCTGGTGTTCCCAGGCCAACAGAAACTGCATCTCCATTCTTTTACACTTAGGCAGAAACCAGGGCAATAAAAATACATTTGCATTTTTAAATCTAGTTAACTCTTGGTTAAAACAATAGAAAGTATGTGCTAGTGGAATGACTCTGAATCTTTAACTTCAAAGGACAGCATGAAGTAATTTTAATTTCAAAGGACAGGCAAGAAATGCTTGACTTAGCTTTCTTTACAACAGATGGCACTGTTGCTACATTGTTTTAAGTTCAACATTTCACAGCACATTCTTTCATTTAAGAAAACAAGTTTGTATTTCAACATTCATATTTACAAATGATAGAATTAACTACAAAATTCTATCTGGCTAGGCTGGCAGTGTATCACTTCAGCAAACAATTAATGACATTCCTAGCACTGCAATACAAAAGATTATAGTAGATAACATACCTAATAAAAACTGAAAATACACCTGGTTCATCAACATTAAACTAATAGTTATAATAACTGTGCATAACTCCCCGTCTCTTATCACATGCTAGTAGCACTTCAATAGTAGGTGAACGAATAATAAAAGTACAAATGCATGATATACTGGTCTCATATAAAATGGCTTTATATATATAAATGCCTCAAATATGAATGTGCAAAAAATACAGTAGTCTACACCAGGAAAACTAGCAATGGATATTTCAGAAGAATTAAATCACAGTAAATAAAATTCATATTCCTGTGAGGTATACAGAAAAGCCATTAACCAGCAATGGATAGTCCAGAAGAGCTTAAGGCATCAAAAACAAACCTAAAATTAACATGAGGTATAATAATAAACTAAAAATTCAGATGAAGTACATGAACATAAACTAACATTGGTATGAGGTACATAAAATAAACCACTGCCTAATGATGGATATTCCAGAACAACTGCTTACAATGTCAGTCTGAGCAGACAGTGCTGATACAAAAAGTATTAAAAAAATGTGCATGGGAATCGGGATATTCAAATAATCAAATGAACAACGTACAGAAAATAAGCCCACATTTTGATGTACTTGGATGTGTGTTTCAAAAAATCTCTGAAAAGCATCTATCAGTCACACTGTTCACTAGGAATCATTCATCTGTCACAGGCTAGGAGTCTGGGGATGGTTTATTATGTATACACCATCTGGATTGTTAACTGTTCTTGACTACAATTTGTGGACCATTTTAAACATACACAGAACATCACTGGGCTTGAGATTCTAAGCCATAATGGCAGAGCTGGGGATGCCATTGTAGAGAGGGAATAATTATGATAATCTGTGCAAAGCATAAAGTTTATTTCAAAGAAGACCGAATTTCAACACTGAAAGCACAGGGATGTGTATTAGAAGATAAAAGACATGTATGAAGTTTTCTTGTTAGGAAACGTAGCAGGCAGAACGATTTCTTAGACTAAAAACCTGAGAACTACACAAATGCCTGAAAAGATCAAACATAGAGATACTCATAAACACAAAGGAAAAGGATGGTTTAAGAAGATCAGCATTTTAACATCAACCAAGTATGCAGTCACAGAATCCTACAAACGGACATTTACATGAAAACATGCAAGTATACAAACAAAACAGCATCAGTTTAAGCATACACATACATGAATGATGTGGGTAAATTACCATAACAGAGTTTTGAAAAGTAGTTAGAAGGTCCATCATCAGTAATCTATAGGACTGCCAGTCTGATGCATCAGTTTGGGGGTGGTCAAGAATGAGGACGCTTTCCTACCAAGCTCAAGGCTGGAAAAGGATTTCTGAGATGGAGGACTTAAGAAATAATGGTTATGGTAGCAAAAGTTATCATTCCTTTATTGACTCCATGGCATTTTTCTCTTTTTTTTTTCCAAATAATAAATAACTAAATAAACTGTTTTGAGTTTTACCTGGTTGCCGGACTTTATAATAGATTAGTACTAGGCTAACTGCCCTTGTGAGCTATTTTAAGCCTAGCCATTTATCTCCTGTGAGATTCAAACCCTGTACTTTGTGTTTGTAAGGCAAACACCTTAACCATTAGGCCACCCTCCCAACCCAATTCACTTTGTGAATTTTAAGTAACCATTCGGTTTGGATTCAAGTTTGAGGTTGTTTATTGGTAACTCTGTTCTCATTTTGAGTTCATGAAATTAGTACTGATTCAGTCCATGATGCAGAGAGATAGGTTCATAGGTTGATACTAGGCTATCTGCCCTAGGGCATTTATAAGCCTAGCCAGAGTGTGTTTGGCTTTCGCCACCCTTTTAGATTTGTAGACTGTGCCTTTGAATAGTAGGTCACAGAATATAGCCCCTTTACGGCTAGTTTATTGTGCCTCTGTCTAGCAGGGACCCAGAAGAGATCCGGGGGTATACTTACAATCTCCCATCCACTCAAGATTTCTCTTGAAGAGGGTCAGTGAGGGGCTCTGCCTAACCTGGACTGGGATTTTGTTCCAGAGTGAAGGGAGTCTCTGGGATATGAATCTGTCCCTCCAGCATGTCTTATTTATTTCTGTGCTGAGGTTTAAGTCTCTGCAGCGTGTAGCTCTAAGGGATTTGGATTTCCTGAGGTGAAGCATGTCCGTTGATTCTGGGTTGGACATGGCTTTATATGTCAGGCAGAGATCGCCTCTGAGTAGGCGGTAAGCAACTGAGTAGAGCTGGAGTTTCTTTAGCCTAACTGCATAGGGCATCTGTTTGAGTCCCTTGATCCTCTTGGTGAGGTACTTTTGGGGTCTTTCCAGTTTCTGTAGGTGTCGGGTAAGGTACATCCCAAATGGGCCATTGTATTAAATTATGGGCCCGATGAGTGATGAATAGAGTGGTACAAAGACCTCTCTTGATCTAGATGTGAAACCTTTCATGATGAGGTGGGCTATATAGAAGGTCTTTCTAACCACTTTGGCAACGTGATTGTCAAAGGAGAGATTACTATCTACTTGGGTCCCCAAATCCCTAATTACTTCCTCCGTACTTAATGGATTAACTCCTATGTGGTAGTCTGTGGGCACTTTGTTTTTCCCAAAGGGGATGACTATGCATTTTTTAGCATTTAGCTTCAGGCCATGGCTCTGGCACCAGTTATCTGTCTCTGTGAGACCCTTTTGGAGGATGCTTGTGTCAGCCAGAGAGTCTATTATGGTACCCAGTTTGCAGTCATCTGCAAACTTGGTCAGCCATAGTCCTCCTGTGTTTGCCTGTACCTCAGAGAAGTAAATACCGAACAAGAGAGGTCCCAGGACTGAACCTTGTGGGATGCCACGTGTGACTGGTTTAGAGTCTGACAAGGCACCTGCAATTCTGACCATGTGGGTTCTATCCCTGAGCCAGTTCGCAGCCCATCTTGTGACATAGGGGTTGATATTTAAGCTAGCAAGCTTATTTATGATTCCTGAGTGGGGTATTGTGTCGAAGGCTTTTGCGAGGTCCAGGTAGGCTGTGTGGACTACCTTCCCTTCGTCTATGGCCCTGGTAACTGTTTCAAAGAAGTCGACCAGGTTCAAGAGGCAAGATCTGCCTTTAACAAAGCCGAATTGGGTAGGATCCAGTGTCTGAAGGTTTCCGATGTCATTGTTTATGAATTCCATGATGATGCGCTCCACAGCTTTGCAGACCAGGCTAGTCAGGCTTTTAGGGTGATAGTTTCCAGGGTCTGTTGTGGCACCTCCCTTGTGGAGCGGGACCACCGTTGCTGTATGCCATACCTTGGGTACATATCCTGTGGTAAGGCTGAGCTTGAACAGTGACTTAATGTGTGGGTTAAGTTCATCTTGTAGCTCATGTAAGATGCAGCCTGGGACACCGTCCGGTCTCATTGATGCTGTGTTTTTTGCTTTGGAGAGGGCAGCTCTCACCTGTTCATCTGTGATGTTTGGGAGGCTACACTCTGTTAGGAAGGAGATTTGCTCTTTTGGGGGGGGGGGAGAAATTTGCACTGAACCTGTCTGCCAGGATGTTGGCAATGTCTGTGGGTTCAGTGTATTTTTTGTCATTTTGCACTAACTCGGAGCATATCTGGGAGTTGCCGCCCAGGTTCCTGACATAACTAAAGAAGGCCTTGTGATTGTCCTTAGTATCTTGTGCAATTTTTCTTTCGAAGCTGGCCTTAGATGATTTTATGAGGGATCGTAGCTTCTTGCTAGTACTGATCAGAGATGCCTTCCCTTTTTGGGATTTTGCTCTGTCATGTAGTAGCTTCCTCCTTTTGTTGTATAGCTTATTTATGGCCGGGGTCCACCAGACAGGTCTCCTGCCTTTGAAGGAGTGAGTCTTGGTTTTATTTGGGATAGCACAATCCATACATTCTTGTAGGTGTCCATAGAATGCGTTTGTGAAGGATTCTGCGGTTTGAGCCATGTTTTCCACTGGCCCAGGGGCTTTGAAGGATACCACCTCGGTTTTGAGAAGTGTGAAGTTTGCTTTTAAGAAGTTCTTCACCGTGGTTACCTTGGCTGGGGGTGGGGATGGGATATGGATGTCCAGTGAGATTAATTTGTGGTCTGACCTTACCAGTGAGGGGTATACATCTGGTGTGGAACATAGAGTCCCTATGTTTGTGATGACCAGGTCCAATATGTTTTCCCCTCTTGTGGGGGTGGTGACCAGTTGTTCCATAGCATTTGAGTTTATAAATTCTAGGAACCGTTGGGCGAGGGTGTGTGGGCTTGAGTAGTTTACCCAGTCAATGTTTGTGTAGTTGAAGTCATCCAATATAATGGTGTTTGGAGAAACCTTCATGTTCTCCAGTGTTCACAGGAAGGCTGAGTGGGGTTCCTGAGTTTGGGAGGGTGGTCTGTAGCAGGCTATAAACTGAAAGGCAGTTTTGCCCGCTGTTAGTTGCACATGGATGGTTTCCGTTGCTTCGTGCAGTGCTACTAACCTGGAGGTGTGGGTATTTTTGATGTATATGGATACTCCCCCTTCCTTTTGTGGCTCGGTCTGAGTTTTGTGGCCAAAAAGCATGGTATGAAGTATAACCTGGTAGTGCTGGTGTGCTTTCGGGAGCCTTGAACCAGGTTTCTGTTACTGCACAGACATCAATGTTCTCCATACTGAGGAGAGTCTCAAGTGCGTGCATTTTGAGGTTTAGACTTCTGGCGTTGAGCAGCATTATCCTTAGTTTCTTTTTCCTTGTATTGTCTTTGGAAGTGGGTTTGTCTTTTGAGCCTTGCCTAAAAAAGGCACTATGGGGGTGGCAAGTGCCTTAGCCAGTATTCGATAACCCAGGGGTGACAGGTGCAAGCCATCCTTAGCGAAGCAACGTGGCTTGTTGAGCATGTCACCCCAGGCTGACAGACACTGGATCCCCTTTGAATGACACCAATACTTTAGCCAGTTGTTAAAATTGATCATTTTGCCTTTATACTGTGGCATCATTCTTGGTGAGGGTAAGATGCTACTCAAGGTCAGGGTCATACCGGCCTGGGCTACATGATCAAAGAGCTCCTCTATGTCTTTTTCATGTAGTCCAGGGAGGTACATCTCAGGTCATTCACGCCAGCATAGACAATGATGGAGTCATATTTGTACTTGCTTTGGAGTGACCTGAGTGCGTGTGTCATGTGGCGGATCATGGCACCTGACAGGCAGCTTACAGTGACCTTCTCCTTGTTCAGCCTGGTGAGCGGGACGTCAGTGTGTCTGACAATAGAGTCACCAATTACAAGTGTATTAGGTGTGTTGTTTAGCCTTAAGGGCTGTGACTGTGTGGCACACTGACTTTGTGGACTATGTGATACATGGGTATTGTTGTGGGGTAGCAGTTGTTTGGGTGTCTGCTTTGGAGGTCTCTGCTGCTTAGGCAGATTTTTCTTTAGAGCCTCTGAGTATGTTTTTGTGTGTTTATGTGTTTGGTTTGTTGTTGCTATAGGTCTATGTGAGACTGGATTTGTGGTGTGTGTTGTTACCTTCTTCTCCTGATTGACTGTGCCAGTCATGGGTCGAGAGAGCTCAGCCTCCAGTTTGGCAATATAGTTGCATCTCTCACATGTATTTGAGTTTGTTGGGAGGAGGAGAGGGTTGTCTGTGTACATAAGGCAGTTGTAACATTGCCTTAAGATTCCCATATTCACCAGCTGGACTGGAGAGTACACATGAAACTGACCTTTGGACATGTCAAGATATTTACGATTACTACTTTTGACTGATCTAGGAGGATCAGTTAAGTGTTTAGAAGAGTATAAGAGAGGTTTTAGTGCTTTGAAATTTCTTCTAAGTGCAAGTGAAAGGCTATAAAGTGAAAATAGAGTGGTTCCTTTGAGCTACAGATCAGTTCCAAGGGAAAAAGTGAAGAGCAGACTCTGTGGAGCCGGTAATAGTTTAAACCTGTTTAGGTGGCACTGCCCGATGCCGCGCTATGCGCAAAATCGCTCAAAGCCGCGCTAAAGTGGGTTTTTAAACAGGGGACTTGAAAGAGCTAGGAATTCGCCCAAAATGGCCAATAAACAACAAGTTTCTGTGCTGAGATCATGCCTCCAGGGACAGATAGGCTGCTCAAAGCTCCCCACTCCCACTGGTGAACAAAGAAGCTTCCTTCTATCCAAGTAAGGATATGGGCAACACAGAAACTATTCTAAAGTCCAGAATACAGCAATACCTGTATTAGGGACTATTCTAGCTCAGGAAAGGCAGGAAATCAAGGATTTATTTAGTTTTTTTCTAATCAGGCAACAAAAAATGCACAGTAAATACTTTACACAGGCTAGCACACTTGAGTGAGCAGCCTCAACAGTTAAATCAACAAAAAGACAAACTTTAAAGTGCAGGTATTAAATGAATGTAGAAAACCAGCTTAATTCTAATAAAAGAGCAGTTTTTACTCGCTTTTCGTCGAGAATAGACAGTCGCAAAGGTAAAGGCAGTAAAAGGTACTTAAAATCAGGTAGCAGTCACTCTTTTTCGTCTCTCTGCTGCTAGCACCACTCTGCAGGACCACGAGGAGCTTTGCTGAGTCGGAACAAGTGCAAAAACCGCACCAAAGCGGGTTTTTAAACAGAGGACTTGAAAGAGCTAGGAATTATCCCAAAATGGCCAATAAACAACAATATTCTGTGCTGAGATCACTCCTGCAGGGACAGATAGGCTGCTCAAAGCTCCCCACTCCCACTGGTGAACAAAGAAGCTTCCTTCTATCCAAGTAAGGATATGGGCAAAACAGGAACTATTCTAAAGTCAAGAATACAGCAATACCTGTATTAGGGACTATTCTAGCTCAGGAAAGGCAGGAAAACAAGGACTTTTTTTTGTTTTTTTCTTTTTTTCTAAACAGGCAACAGAAAATGCAGAGTAAATACTTTACACAGACTAGCGCACTTGTGTGAGCAGCCTCAACAGTTAAATCAACAAAAAGACAAACTTTAAAGTGCAGGTATTAAATGAATGTAGAAAACCAGCTTAATTCTAATAAAAGAGCGGTTTTTACTCGCTTTTCAGCGAGAATAGACAGTCGCAAAGGTAAAGGCAGTAAAAGGTACTTATACTTAAAATCAGGTAGCAGTCACTCTTTTTTGTCTCTCTGCTGCTAGCACCACTCTGCAGGACCACGAGGAGCTTTGCTGAGTTGGACCAGCTCATTCTTACCCCCACTAAGGGTAGCAACATCCTTGACCTGAACTCCTCCTTGGTCAGATCTGACCACAAGCTAGTCATCATGGATATCCACATCTCACCCACACCCCCACTAAGGAAACCACCGTAAAAAACTTTTCCAAAGCCAACTTTGGGCTTTTAAAAACTGAGGTGGTGGCCTTTACAATGCCCACGCAAATGGAGAATAAAAGCAGGACTGCTGAATCATACTCCAATGCACTGTACGACCACGTGCACAAATGTATGGAACAGGCCATTCCCAATAGAACCAAGATGCTCTCCTCCAAAAAAAAAGGAAGCCAATCTGGTGGTCCGTGCCTTAAACAAACTCTGCAACAGAAGGAAGAAACTGTTGCAGAACAAGGTTAAGTCCCAAGACTGGAAAATCTCCCTTGTCAGCCTCAACAAAAAGCTGAGATCCCTCATCAAATCCTCTAAAGCTAGTTATGAAAACAAAATTGCAACAGATACTAAGGACAACCACAAGGCCTTCTATAGTTATGTCAAAAATCTACAAGGCAATGCTCAGTCCTGCACAGAGCTACTACACCTTGGTAACTCCTATATTGAGCCAACAGACATTGCCAATATACTGGCTGACAGATTCAGTGCCAACCCCCCCCCCCCCCACCCCCTAAGGGCCAATCATAATACCGGAGGAATGCCTAGTACCCAATATTACAGCTGCACAGGTTAAAATCGCACTGTTCAAGGCCAAGAATGCAGCTTCCATGGGACCTGACAACATCCCGGGCTCTGTTCTACATGAATTGCAAAATGAACTGGCACCAAACCTGCGTGCCCTATTCAATCACAGCCTCATTTCAGGCTTTGTCCTCACCGAATGGTGCACTGCTACAGTCATCCCACTCCACAAAGGGGGTGTGACTACAGTCCCTGGGAACTACCACCTCATTAGCCTGACGAGTCTGGTATGTAAGGCTATGGAGCGCATTATCATGGACCTAATAAATAAGGACATAGGGAATCTCTAGATTCTAGACCCCATGCAGTTTGGATTTGTTAAGGGTAAATCTTGTCTGCTCAACCTGGTGGACTTCTTTGAGTCTGTCACCAGAGTTATGGATGATGGCAAGGTAGTTTACACAGCCTACCTCGATCTGGCCAAGGCCATCAATACAATTCCTCACTCAGGAATCATAGATAAACTCACTAAGTTAGGCATAAACCCCTATGTTACAAGGTGGGTTGCAAACTGGCTTACTGATGGAACTAACACAGTTAAAGTAGCGGACTCAAAATCAGACTACCGACCATTATGAGTGGAGTCCCACAGGGATCGGTCCTGGGTCCTCTCCTGTTTGGCATCTACTATTCTGAAGTTCATAGGTTCATAGGTTCATAGGTTTATAAGTCCAGGCCAAAACCAAGGGACTCTGGCTGACCAAGTCTGCAGATGACTGCAAACTGGGAGTCATTATTAGTTCCCCAAATTATGTCGACATTCTACAAAAGGCCTCATGAAGACCAATGACTGGTATCAGAACCATGGCCTTAAGCTCAATGACAAAAAATGCATCATCATTCCCTTTGGGAAGAACACGACACCCATGGACTACCACATCAATAGTAGTCCAAACAGCGACAATGTCATCAGAGATCAGGGAACACAAGTGGATAGCAACCTATCCTTTGATAATCACACCGCCACAGTGGTCAGAAAACCCTTCTATGTGGCACACCTCATTACGAAGAGTTTTGCCTCCAGGAAGAAAGAGATCATTGTCTCCCTCTACTTGTCCATCATTAGGCCAATTATTGAATGCAATGCCCCATTCAGCATGAACCTCACTAGACATATGCAACAACTAGAAAGACCACAAAAATACCTCCCTCACTAAGAGGATCCTAGGCCTTAAACACTTGCCCTATGCGGAAAGACTAAAAAAAACTCCAACTTTTCTCGGTATCATATCTCCTACTTGGAGACTATCTCTGCTTGACCTACAAAACCTTGTCAGACCAAGCACTGTTTGATATGCTAAATCTAAAGAAATCCCAATCCCTCCGTGCCATATGCTCCAGAGACCTCAACCTCATTACCACAATCAACAGAACTTGTTGGAGGGACAGGTTCCTAACCCAGAGACTGCCCATGCTATGGAACAGACTTCCCCTCCATGTCAAGCAGTACACCTCACTGGGCCTCTAAAAGAGAATTCTTAACGAGTGGATGGGAAATAGAAAATTCACCTTGGGGATCATCTCAGTGGCCCTGCTGGACACAGGCACTGGGAAATAACATTGGGCGGCATGTTGCCAGGGAATCTTTTGGGCTAGGCTTGTAAAGGCTTCAGGGCCATTAGTCTAGTACACTCCTATGAACCTATATAAACTACTGCCCATCAATGAGTAGCCCATAAGAACTCAAGTACAGAAAATAAACTAAAATCTGTAAGAAGTGTGAAAAATATACTGCTGCCCCAAAACAGATAATGCAAAAGAAATGCAGTACAGAGAACAGACTATATCCACATCTCTCCAGTTCTGATAATGTACTACATTCCAATCTGTAAAAAGCATCTCATTTCCTTTGTTCACTGGGAATAATTTGCCTGTCATAGCAAAGGAGTATGGGAAAAGTTGATTATGTATATCCCACAAGGTTTTTACATGCACTGCGATATCATTTGCAAGGAAAATACAAGCATACAAAAAGGGAATCATCTCAGATGCATTCAAATAAACTCTCGAGTCTGGGGCATAGTCTCAGACTCCAGGACATAAGGGAAACAGTGAGGGGGTTACTGTAGAGAACGAACAGTTGTAACAGTCTATGCAAGGCTCAGATTACGTGCAGAACAACCTCTTGGAGCACCCCAATTTGTAACAGAAGCTGAGGGGGAGTTATATCATAGCATGTGGGAAGCTTTCACTGGAGGCAGTCAAGAATAAGCTTTTCCATTCATCCTGATTCCTATAAAGGATAGCTATTAAGACCTCAAATGCACAGGAACCACAGGGCAATAGGGGCAAGCAGGCCCCTCAACACACACACACACACACACACACACACACACACACACACACACACACACACACACACACACACACACACACACACACAGACACACACACACACACACTTTCCAGAGACTCATCATTGTACCCTCAGCTACCTTCAAATAAAAAAAAAAAAGGAAAAAAAAATCACTAAGAAATAAAATAAGCTTGATTTCAATAAGCTTGTTTCTTTATTTTCTACTGTAGTAGTTTCATCCCTTCATTCAGCTTTGAATTTCACTTTGGAGGGAGGAGGCATGCACTGAACATCCCAACTACATCTGCATCTTATTTGCTGGTTAAGCAGATATGCAGATGCAGTACAGGCACCAAGTTTGGTGTGTGGCAGCTCAAGTATTTAGATGGAAAAAATGATGCCGATTGTTGCCGTGTTTACTTCTGCTACAGCAAGAAGCTCCATGGAAAGGCACCAGTCTTGCAGCTTGTCTGCTTATTGTCTTTTCATCAAAAAAAAAAATACTTTAGACTGCCTGCTGTTCTCCAGGGTTTGCTCTGTTGATGGGGTGTGTTCCATGGCATTGTACTAAATGGGTGCACAGAGGCTGGATCTGTTCAACTGTCCCTGTTTTCACACAGCATCCTTGACTTATTCTGCCCTATATTTTGGTCTGTTAAAATTGGTGATATTTTGGCAAAATGTTAGCGATTCCTTTACTAAGCAGTAACATACTTGACTTGTTGAGACATCGCCATTTTTGGAAAGGTAGATGTATTACTGCCCATAGTTTTTTGCATTATATTAAAAGGGATACTATTTTTTTTCTGTTTTTTTTTTCTTTATTTCTTTTTCTTCTTTAGTAGCTCTTAACTGCTTCGAGAATGTTAGACCTGCTGTCCTGTCCTAGCACAGCTCTGAATATCTCAATTTCAGAATCGGTAGCAATCAGGTATACTTTTTAGAACATGAGTACCATTAACTAGAGAAGTTGACAGAATAACTAAGTAGCAAGCATTTTCTGATGTAAAAGAAGTCTATAAATCTAATTATCGTCAGTGTAATCCACCTCATTCTGTCTTCACAAATGCCAGTCTTAACAGGGATTAGGATGGAAAGAACAAACTCTGAGCCACAATCACAGACAGATGAGAGGTAGAGTTCTAGGGCCTATTCTGTTCATTCAGTGAGCCGTAGAGATATCAGAAATGGATGCATTGGGCTGATTATTAGCTCATACTTCTCAGCAGTCCCTGAGTTCTTCTCATAATTTTGATGTAAAAACTACAATTCTCTCACAAGTCGATGATGATTGATGGCATCAAATAATGACAGTCTGAGTTACAGACTTTATACTCTCCTGTAAAATGGATGCGAATGTCTTTTTCTTCTTTCGGCTTTTCCCGGTTAGGGGTCGCCACAGCAGATCATCTGTCCGCTCATGATTGGCAGTGGAGTTTTACGGTGTCACGTTGCCAGCCCGCCGCCCAACCTTCCACAGAAGGCACACACACACACTCACTCACACCTAGGGCCAATTTAGAGTGTCCAATCCACCTACTGCATGTCTTTGGGATGTGGGAGGAAACCGGAGCACCCAGAGGAAACCCAAGCGACCACAGGGAGGACATGCAGACTCTGCACAGAAGGCACCCCAGCTGAGACTCGAACCGGAGAACCACTTGCTGTGAGGCAGCAACGCTAACCACTGCACCACCGTGTCCGCCCCACAATGGATGTGAATGTAAAACGTGTTATTCTAGCAAATATTATAAATACAGAAGAGAAGAGGATGTTCTGCAAATTTGTGATTGATTATGGGACTTTGCCCCTCCCTCTTAATTTTTGTTTTTCTTCTTCTATGCTTTGTTAAGTGGCTAACAGCTGTGGTTAAGTTTTTTTTTTTTGAGGGGGAGATGCATTTAAGGACAAAGCACAGTGATTATGCTCACACCAGCCACTTGATCTACATTGCTGTGGCTACTTTTTTATGACATTGGAGAATACAGGTGATTACCAGAAGTGGTTAACTGTTTTTGTGGCAGTCAGTGGATAAAACGAGAGGACTGTTAGGATGATCACAATTAAGTGATCACTATTGGGACGTGGATGGGAAGGACAGGATAGTATCTGTGAAAGAACTATGTGGCCATGATATTTATGTGAATTAAGGGCTGTTATATACAACCAGTATGTACAGTGTTTCAGGGGGGACTTTAGTTTTTTTTTTGCTTTCCATACGAGGGCTATCTTGACCTCTTTACAAAAATGCTGGGGTCAGCTGATGTATAAAGGCAAGTATATGGTCACATTGTGTCAAACAGCAATATGACAATTATGTTGATGTGATGTCTTCGCAATTAAAGGTACTGTACCCTTTCAGAAGAGATATGGCCCATTCAGACAGAATATATGTGATTTGCACCAAAGTACCTTATTAGAAATCCCACCATTTTTTTAATGTGAACTGTCTTCAGGGATCTGACATATGGCTTCTTACATCTAGTTAAGGGAGCATTCAAGAGGGTTTTTGACGCTGTACAAAAGGACGGTTAAAACTAATGTCTATAATATATATATATATATATATATATATATATATATATATATATATATACTACGTTTGCAGTATTACACAAGTGACAGTTATATGAATGTGATCCCTTCATAGCAAAGGTGCTGTACCCACATAAAATAGACACATTCCACTGTGACGTGTGTGTGTTTTGCGCTAAGGTACCATATTAGAATTCCATGAATTTTTTATTGTGTACTGTCTTCAAGTAAGTGACAGCTAATAAATCCAGAGCACTTTTATTTTCACAGTGACACTGCGCTTGATTTGCACCTGGGTGCCATTTGGTATTTGTAGGTGATATTGAAAAGCAAACAGCAGTTTTTTCCAGAACTTTTTTTTCAGTTGTAACATGCTGTGGCTGCAATGTCATGCTTATAGGCAAATAAAATTAGTAAAATTCAGAGATAGTCTGCCCTAGAAGTTCTGTTGCTAGAATCGTAGTCCTGTGTCTTGTAGCTGAATACCCTGTTTTTGTAATGAGATCTCTATAAGGCAGAGAAACAGATGTAGCCTTTGGTTTGAGTTCATGTGCTTTTAACGGCCAGCCTGACATTCTCTATTTTTCATCGTAGGTACTACAGTAAATCACTCTGAGTATAATAAGGGTCTAAAATAAGTCTTTACTTAGTTACCAATAAATTAGAAGTAAAAATCCTATTTATTTGTGCTGAATGCAGAAAAATGTTTCTTCACTGCACTTATCCACCCAATGAAGCTTAGACATATGTTCTGTAAACTGCATTATAAGAGGATAAAGCTGCATATATATCATTACAAATGGAAGTACATGCTGTAGCTGAAGGTCATGATACAGTATTCTGAGGATCTTGCAATACTTTGTGTGGTAACACAGAAATGATCCTTCATTGCTGGATATCACCAGGAGTCTTGTGCAGCCATGTGGCTGCTATGGTGTTGCTGTGCATTTCCCCACATGTATATTTTGTAGTTTTTCGAGCTAACAAATATGGCATACATCTGTCTTATCACTGACATATCTTTATGAAGAAACAAGCAATACTACTCTTTTCTGAGGAAAAATATTTTTCTTTGATGTTTATTTTACAGCAAAATATACATATTCTGCATGATGCTTTGACAGAATGCAATAGTTCAGTTTCTATAGTGTGCTTCTCTTACAGCAAGTAGATACCTAAATAAATGTTTATTTCTATTGTTAAGTGCCCCCAGCCTCTGGAAGGCCTGCACTTAGCACATAGTTCCAAATGCTCCAAACCTCTGCCACCTTCATTTTGCACTGGGTGAAGCCTAGATTATCTGGGACTGACTAGTGACTCACAGACTTTATTTTGCTTGTACTAAAGTGCTTCATAATGCAAAGGACCATGTTAACTCTCATTACGACTCAGCATAGAATTAATAGCTTTCCCAACACAACAATATACAACAATTCAGAAAATAGTTAACATTTTCTGACTGAGGAGGACAGAGAAGAAATACTATATCACCATGCACTACATTATGATCAGATGTTGAGATAGCAATGGCTCAGATTTCAAGATAGAGCAATGGTGAGAAGGTTTATTGCAGAGAAGGAATATTTACATCACACTGTGAAAACTATAAATTACAGGAATACAGAATAAGCCCTTGATGAGGAGCTGAAAGCTCCATACAGATCCCAGAAGTCATAGTATGCTGAAAGCCTTCACAACTTAAAAACTCAAATAGAAGAGCTCATACATGAAGTGCAAAGAACGACTATCTATACAGACATATGTAAATACACAGTGAAAGGCAACACTAAGAGATGGGAAAAGGAAGCGATTCATCAATTGACTGTAGCTTAGACACTTGCAGGGAAATGTACAGAGCTGCACACATTTATACATATGGCTATACTTGTATGTAGCTATATATATATGTGTGTGTGTGTGTGTGTGTGTGTGTGTGTGTGTGTGTGTGTGTGTGTGTGTGTGTGTGTGTGTATATATATATATATATATATATATATATATATATATATATATATATACATATATGTGTGTGTGTGTTTATGGGTCCCTTTAGGAAACCTGAATGTTTACTTACCCGAATTTTAAAATGCCAAGATGAAAAGGTTGACGACCACACAAGACCGATGTCCAGGAACACTGACTTCCCACTCCAGGTAAGTAACCGCTTGGCCATCCTGTTCAACCTTGCCCCTTACCTCCCTCCTGTGGCAGTGTGATATAGGAGTTGGTATATTTAGTTAGGGGGTGTAGCCCCCCACATGGGTGGGTTTGGTTTTCTTCAGTTTACATTTCTGTTTAGGATAGCCAAGCGGTTACCTACCTGGAGTGGTAAGTCAGTGTTCCGGGACGTCAGTGCGCTGGTGCTGTTGGCCTTTTCATCTCTGTGTTATTAGTTTTTGGCAAATGAAATTTCGTTCTCGTAAAGTAGACCCATATATATATATATATATATATATATATATATATATATATATATATATATATATATATATATACATAGAGAGAGAGAGAGAGATCTACTTTAGAAGCTCAAAGTTTCAAAACTTTAAATGCCCGAGACCATAAGCTCAATGTTTTCAGACTTTGAACACCTAATTACAAAAAAATTAAAACAAAAATTTTTTTTATGATTTTGCAGGGGGGCAGGCACCTCAGGACCCCCACTCCCTGCTAAATAAATATGCCAACTCCGAGACTGCACTACAGTGACGAAAATGGTAAATACCCCATTCCATGCTATATGATGATCCCCATTCAAAACATTAGAAGTTTCAAAACTTCGATCTTATGGTCTTGGCCTTTTGAAGTTTAAAGTTTTGAAACTTTGAGCTTTTGAAGGGGATCCATGTGTGTGTGTGTGTGTGTGTGTGTGTGTGTGTGTGTGTGTGTGTGTGTGTGTGTGTGTGTGTATGTGTGTGTGTGTGTGTGTGTGTGTGTGTGTGTGTGTGTGTGTATATATATATATATATATATATATATATATATATATATGTATGTGTGTGTGTGTGTGTGTGTGTGTGCATGTGTGTGCGTGCAAATACATTTATAAGAATATACATGTATGTACAGAAAAATATACATGTATGTAGAAATATAGAGACTGACATGTACACATGAATATTAATAAATGAAACATGGATACTTTCCATAACCATGTATCTTTGGCAACTAATAAAAAGGAGGGTAATCTTCAGTCATCTGTAGGATTCCTTGCCTGCCTGTGCCAAAACGGAGGTAGTCAAGGAGGAAGAGGTTTTCTTTCCATCCTCATGCCAGGACACTGATGTTCACAGAGGCAGGAACTTAAGGAAATTGTTATACCAACAGTGAGTACCATGTCCTTTGGGGCTCTGTGGAGCAGATGGATGAAGCCCAGATCATCTGAGACCCAGGAATGTTACCTTCAAAGTGCAAAGCAACATGCTTATTTTTTTTGTCATTTCAGCATGCTTTCTCAGCACAATATTTAGCAAATAAAACAGAAAATAAATTATAAAAATATTAAACTAGTAGTCATAGTACCTATGCATATCTGTCTTCTCTCACATACGTATAGTAATACTTTGCCATATAAAAGGATGGAATGCAGACAGAGATAATGAATCTGCACTAACTTTCAAGAGAATAGACAATACACAAACAAAAACAAGTAAATAAGTATGGCAAAGGTTTCATATTGAACATTTTTAAACTGCAACTGCCCAACTATTGAATCTCAAGAAAAGCAGCAACTCAAGCGGTCTGCAAAATAAGAAGTTATGTACTCACCATAACGTTCCATGTGAGTTGTTCATCTCGCCTTCATTCTTGACTGATGGGTTCAAAGCTGATCCATCGCCTCAGGTATGGACGTATGCAAAGCTCGAGGTCTTCCAGTAGTTCGAGGCCAAGCCCCTATCCCATGATGCATTGTGAATTACCTCAGATCTTGTTTGCTGCGTGTACTATAACCATATAAATTAGCTATCCTCCTATGGAAAGAAAGAAGAAATTGAGCAGCCAGGATGAGACCAACATCTAGGTCAGCTATCAGCCAGGAGGGGGAAGGAGGGAGGGACATAAGAATGAAGGCGAGATGAACAAGTCATCACATGGAACGTTATGGTGAGTACAAAACTTCTTAATGTAAAGTTGTTCAATCTCGCCGTTCATTCTTGACTGATGGGTAGCATCCCTAGCACCATCAATCTTGGGTGGCTCACGGAAGTACATTCTTCAGGACCATAGTCCCAAAGGAGGCCCCGTCCCTGGAGGCCTTATCAACTTTATAATGAGTGATAAAGGTACGAGGTTTTGACCGAGTGGCTTCTGCACAAATGTTATCAAAGGGCAATTTGGCTTGGAACGCAGAGGATGTAGAAACTGCTCTGGTTGAGTGAGCTTTAATCTTGCATTGCAAAGGCATATTAGCAGCTGAACAGACAAAGGTGATACAATCAGATAACCACTTAGACAGAGTTGCTTTAGCCACTGGTCTACCTTTTCTGGCTTCAGAGAAAGACACAAAGAACTGGTCTGATTTCCTGATATCTTTTGTTCTATCCAAATAAAATCTAGCTGTATCATTAATCCTGACACTGACCGTACTAGTAGATCCTCCTCGTATAATTTCCAAGCATCCATTGCTTTTTGAAGAAATAATAATAGACCTCAGCCTTACAGACCCTATTTCTCTCATAACACAGTATGACAGAAAAGACTTTTTCACATATTACTCAAAATGTTATAAGTCATGGTCAAGATTAGATTTTTTCCTTATTTCTAACTGTCTTACCCATAGGAAAATTAATTACTCTCTTGAACCTAGATTTTTTTCTGACCACTCTAGAGTATCTCTTGGAATTAGTTTGGCCTCAAATACACCAGATTCATCTTCATACAATAGTTGGACACTGAATAACAATTTACTTTCAAATGAAAATACACATAAATTAATAACTGAAACAATAAAGGAAACATATCTTAATCTAGTCACATCAGATATTCCTTTAGATATACAATGGGCCGCATGTAAGGCAACCCTTAGAGGTATATTAATTAACAAAGCATCATATTTTAAAAAACAATATAGAAATAAAGAATTACAGCTAAAATCAAAAATTCAAAGTTTGGAAAATCAATACAGAATATGTCCTGATTCCTCTGCATATGAACTATTATTAAGTTCCCAAAAAGAATTATTGCTTCTACATCAACATAATTTTACCATATCAGAGCAAAGGCTCTTAGCTACATACTCTGAATGGGCACAGGTTCCTTCTAAAGTGCTAGCCAGAATAATTAAAGGTAATCAATCTCTTCCTAGAATTTCGTCACTAAAATATAACAACAAGAGTTATAATACTGATCTGGAAATTATGCAGCTTTTTACATCATTGTTTTCAGAGATATACTCAAAGGAAAATAAATCTAGGGGTAAACAGCATATAGTGAACTTTGCGTCCTCTATTAAATTTCCTAGGTTAAACGATCAACAAAAGAATACACTCTCTGCCCCATTGACTATTAAAGAAATATCGGAAGCTATTAGCAGACTTAAGACTAGTAAATCTCCGGGACCAGATGGCTCCACATCTGAATTTTTTAAAACTTACTCATCTGAGCTTTCACCCCTTCTTTTTGAAATTTTTAATTACATAATGATTTATGGTATATCTGACTTGTATTGGAACACCTCAAAAACCATTTTAATTTTGAAAAGAGACAAAGAAAAAACTGATCCTAATAATTATAGACCTATTTCTCTGATCAACATAGATATCAAAATCTTAGCTTCTTTACTTGCTTTTAGACTAAAAAATGTCTTACCATTCTTGATTTCTTCGGAGCAAGCGGGCTTTATGTCACATAGACATTCATGGGATAATACCTTGACAATTGATTCTCTTATACACTTTGCTAAAAAAGACTCAAACCCAATGTATGCACTGATCCTTGACGCCGCTAAGGCTTTTGATAGGGTTAATTGGGATTTTCTTTTTCACATTATGTCTTGCTTCAATATACCATCTACCTACATAGACTTTATTAAAATTTTGTATAAAAATTCTTATACTTTTCTTTATATTAATATGAAAGTATCCAAAAGCATAAAGATCATTAATGGCACAAAGCAAGGATGCCCGTTATCTCCATTTCGATTTAATCTATATATAGAGCCCTTATTACTATATATAACACAAAATACCTTCCATACGATTCCTAGAATTCTTAACACTAAAGTTTGTTTGTCGGCTTTTGCAGATGATCTTGTAATATATTTTCAAACACCCTGCTCAGACCTTTCAAAACTAATTGGTTCTATTGAAAAATTCTCAGAGGCCTCAGGATATCAGATTAACACTCAAAAAGCACATATTCTTCCCATAAATCCACTTGCTCACAAATCATATTTGTTTCCTGACTCCGCTTTCCGGATAGTTCAGAATTTTAAATATTTGGGGATTCATACAAATCATAATGGTCTCTCCACATTTCAAAATAATCTAGCTAAAGTATGGTCGTCTATTATACTTGACTTGAATAGATGGAAATTGCTAAATTTATCACTTCTATCAAAAGCAGCTATAATAAAAATGAATATTCTCCCCAGACTGCTATTTCAATTCAATGCTGTGGATCAGTTGATTCCAAAATCTTTTTTTTCAAAAATTAATAAAATTCTGGCCAGTTTCTTATGGTTTCCTAAATCAGTAAGAATTTCTTACATTAAGTTAATCTCTCCTAAAAATAGGGGAGGACTTGGTCTTCCTAATTTTCATCTTTACTATTTGATTATCTCGGCCAATAAACTATTATCTATCTTAAATATAAATACTGAGAAGTATAATCAATATCCTATTTGGACAAAATTATGGTATCAACACATTTTAACTAAAAATATTAATCCATTAGCTCTTCCTTTCCTTTCATTAGGTGTCATGAATAAGTTAAAAATTCCTAACTCACTAAAACAAAAAAATTATTGCTTTTCAAGAACTGTTAAAACTTGTCAATTTAGAAAATATATTTCAATTAATGCAACCTCTCCATTTAAACCCTAATATTAACTTAGATAATATTTCTATTAATCTTTCAAATTTTCCCCTGATCAAAGATCTCACTGTTTGGGATCTGATACAGTACAAAAATGAAACTCTCACTAATATACGCAAAATTCTCAAGGTTAATGCTAATTATTTAACCATTTTACGTCAAATGAGAGATATTGTCAATGCTAAGTTTTTACACACCAACGTAGACAACACAGATATCACTAACTATAAAGTGGTTATACAAGTCCTTACGCTTCCAGAGGAAATGTTATCTAAATCTTATAATCTTATAAATCAGATAATCCATAATACAGTGTGCCTCTTTTCTAATTATTGGGACAAACACAATTCTCACATATCTATAAATCAGAAACTCTCAGCTATGAAAAATACATTAGAATACTCGCCCTTCAAAAAACTCTTTTACACTCAACTAATGATTAACAATAACGTATATTTCACTCCTTCTAAACTTAACAAATTTGATGCTAATAAATCGCCCTCATGTTCTTGTTGTTCTCACCCTAATGCAGATCTTCTACATATTTTTTGGTCTTGTTATCATTCACACAAACTTTGGACTTCCCTAAAAGTCCGTTTACAGAAAATGGGTTATCATAAATCCACCCTATCCTGGGAGACTGCATTACTACACTTACCAAATATTTATCTCTCCAAATTGGACATGCAAGTGCTAATATACATATGTTCACTTATAAAATTATATATCACCCAAACTGAATTGGAATAATTTTAAAATTCTAGCCTATACATATATTAGTGCGCAGAAAACGATAGTGAAAAGTCCCAAGAAGTCGGCACATATCAACAAAGCTATAGAAAAGGTGTTACATATTATTAATAGTGTATAGTTGGCTACTCTCCTTTTGGGATTCATAGACCTCAGTCTCCTTTATATCCTCATACTTGTTTTATTTTAGATCTATACCTACTTTGATATATTCTTTGGTTAACATTTGTATATGATGTAGATAGTTATTGTATGTTCTCAGACAGCATTGAGATAAAACATTCATCATACAAAATTGTGTTATTATAAATATCTCCTAACTTTTCATCTTTTTAATATGTATTTTAGTTTTGTTGTTGTTGTATTTTTATTTCAGTATATTAAAAATTCAATAAAAAGTTTTTTGAAAAAAAAAAAAAAAAATCTAGCTGTATGTGAACATCAAGTTTGTGCAGCATATACTCCAACTTGTTGGAATGATTATGGAAGAAAACTGGTAACTCAATAACTTGGTTGATATTGGTCTCTGAACAAACTTTGGGCAAAAAGGAGGGATTTTTCCTAAGAGAAACTCTTATCAGCATGAAAAATCAAATAAGGAGGGCTGATAGATAAAGCCTGAAGCTCTGACACTCTGTGGGCAGAAGTAATAGCCACCAGAAAAGTGGTTTTCCACGACAAATATTTGAGGTCACAAGATGATGCTGGTTCAAACGGGGGGAGGATTATATGTGACGGCATAAAATTTAGATTCCATGGAGAATAGGGAGTTTTCACAGGTGGTCCCATATGAAATGTCCCTTTGAGAAAGGCCTTGGATAACTTGTGGGACATATTTAACCCGTCACTCCCAAGATGAAAATTAGCCAACTGGACCGGAACTGTTGCTGTTGCCACTCCTTTATTAAAAATTATAGTCAAGAATTCTAGCATGGATGTCAAGGAGGCTTAGTAAGGATCAATGTTATGCTTAGAGGCCCATATGGAAAATCTCTTCCACTTACTAAGATATAATCTTCTAGTGGACAGGTTATGAGAAGACAAAAGGATCCATTTTGTCTCATTGGAAAAGTTATGAAGCCTGGCTATGAGGGGAACTGGAGCAGCCAAGCTGTCAGCTTCAGCGACTGCAAAGGAGGATGGAGATCCCCCGATGAATGTGTCAGAAGGTCTGGAACTGGGTCCAAAATCCAGGGATCCTCCAAGAGATGATGTTGAAGGAATGGGAACCAAATCTGCCAAGGCCAATGAGGAGCTATAAGAATGATGGTCCTTCCCAGGGATTTTGCTTTCTGTAGAACTTTGGGTATCAATGGGATTGGTGGGAATGCATAAAGGAGACCTGGGGGCCAATCGTGTACGAGTGTGTCCCTCGGGGCTTCTCCCAGAGGGGGAATCAGGGCAAAGTAGCTTCTGCATTTTGTGTTGATGTGACTGGCAAAAAGGTTGCAGCAAGGCTGGCCCCATTTGCAGAAAATCCTGTCCGCAATCTCTTTCTTGAGGGACCACTCATGTGGCAACAACATTGCCCTGCTCAGTTTGTCTATTATCACGTTGGATCTCCCCGGGATGTGCGTTGCCAACAGAGAGCGCTGGGAAGAAACAGCCCACTGCCAAACTTTGAGGGCTTCTCGGCAAAGTGGGTAAGATCTGGTTCCCCTTGCTTGTTCAAGTACCAGACTACTGACATATTGTCTGTCTGGATCGCAATCGTTCCTAGACGGGGAGTGAGTCCTGGAAGTACTGTAACACCTAAAGTACTGCTCTCATCTCCAGAACATTGATATGCAAGTGTGACTCCTGATCTGCCCATGTGCCTTGGGCAGTATTTCCCTGAAAATGCCCCCCCCCACCCTATCAGGGAAGAGTCCATGGTCACAGTGGTTGCTGGAGTGGGTAGAACAAAGGGGTGTCCAATGGTGACATGAAGAGACGTCAATCACTACTGGAGATCTTTCTTGCAAGAGTTCGTTATCAATATCGTGTGGTCCATGGGAAGTTCCTTGCAAGACCATTGAGCGAACAACAGCCACTGAATGATCCACATATGTATTCTTTCTAATGGTATGGCTACGATTGCTGCAGCCATCAAACCCAATACTTTCAGAACTTCTGAAGCTGGTGCTCTGTCTTTCGATACCAATGTGTTACATGGGGACTACTTTAATTAAACGAAAGCGTAATCCATCGAATACGAATCCGTCGACACATAAACAGAGAAATGCAATAACGAACACGCAAAACCGCAATAGTCTGCCAACCCCACTGCCCGTAACATACTACCTACGCAAACACAACAAAACACATACATACACTAACCAAAACCGTACTACTAACCCTAAATTAAAGCACCAAAGCCCCACTTGTAACCCTACACTAAACCCCACATACACAACTATCTATGTACTACCCTTAACCCCTCCCTAACCCTAAGGTCTGTAACTACCGCACACTTACCCTACAGAACTATACCCACACAAAGTAAATATTCCACACACACACTTAACAAAACCCTACACTAAACCTTACATACATTACTTATCTATGAATTTACCTTAACCCGCACTCTAACCCTAAGGTCCGTAACTATCGCACACTTACCTTACGGAGCTATACCGCAGATGGGCCAACTATGACAATTCGACATTTCCGATTTCGCTATTTAGTGCGTTCAACGTTTCCGCATTTTGCTGTTTACATGTCGACAGATTCATATTCAACGGATTGTGTTTTCGTTTAATTAAAGTAGACCTGCTACCATGCTGACGAAGAAGAAAGACTCTTTCAATTGGTAGCCTTAGAGTGGTGGTTGAGGTGTCTTGCTCTTCCCCGATAAAGACGATATGCTGCGATGGTGACAAGGCAGACTTTTCTGAGTTGAATTTAATACCTAAATGGTTGCAGAGTGACAATGTGTACTCCCTTGCCTGAATAAGATGATGCCTGTTGGTGGCGGTAAGGAGCCAATCGTCTAGGTATTGAAACACCTGGAATCCTAGACGCCTCAGGTGAGCCATGACCACTGATATACATTTGGTTAACACTCTGGGGGCTGTAGTGAGACCAAAGGGCAGGGCTCGAAACTGAAAATGATTGGCTCCCAGTCAGAAATGCAAGTGATCTCTGGATGGCCTGGCCATCTTTATATGGTAGTACGCATCCTTGAGATCTATCAAGCACATCCAATTGTCTTTCCTTAGAAGGGAAGTATAGACTGGAGCGTGACCATCCAGAACTTCTCTTTCTTTACATATTGGTTGAGTCAGCTGAGGTCCAAAATGGGTCTCCAGTCCCTTGTTTTCTTTGGAACCAAAAAGAACCTTGAGTAAGTTCCGGATCCTGTTTGTCTGCTGGGACTGCCTGGATGACTCTCTTTTCTAGCAACTTTCGGACCTCTACAGTTGCTTGTTCCCTGTAACTGGGTGGAATGTCCGGGATTCTCCTTATGGACGGAGGGGATGTGGCGAATGGTATGAAGTACCCTCTGGAAATGATACTTTGTACTTAGCTGTCTTTTATTTTTTGCCAGGCATCTGGGTACAAATATAAGAAACCCCCAACTGCCTTCATAGCAGGACAGTCAGGCCTCCTTTCAGGAGCGCTGGCAGGGCTGCCCAGAGAAGTGATCTCTGTCACCCTGATATTGCAGACCCCCTCTGCCGCGAGGGTGGCGTCTTCCACTATTACCCCCTCCTCTGCCCCTGGAGGGGGGTTCACCACATGTGTCCTGAAAAGCTCCTTGGGCTTTCTGGAGCCATATTTTTCCTCCCCTTTGGTGTTTGGGATAAGGCTGGGTAAAGGTGGAAAAATGGACTCCGACGGCAGACAGAGTCTTTCCCTCCTGTTCACACCTGGTCAAAGTTTCCTTCACTTTTGGCCCAAAAAGGGATGAGCCATCAAAAGGGGTGTTTACGAAGGATGACTTGAAGGGCTTTGCGAAGGAACACAAGTGCATCCAGGAATGTCTTCTAAGAGCGATTCATGTACCCGCTGCCCTACTCATTCCATCAGCTGCATAGGATATGAGACGCATGGATGAGTTGACAATAGAATTTAGGGTAGAAAGCTGGGCAGCAACTTTGTCTGAGGCCCCTGCAGCTACTGTACCCTGAAGAGCATCTCCCAACTCCTTAAGGAGATCTCTTTGCAACCTAGTAAAAATGGGTTAAGTAGTTCAGTGAATGGAGAGCAAAAGTCGCTGAACTGAACATGCGTTTCCCATATTTATCCATGATCCTAGACTCTCTTTTAGGAGGATGGGTAGACGAGGAAGTCTCAGACATTTCCTTTTTGGTGGCTGCCGCCACCACCATGGCATCAACTGGGACTCCTTTGGTTAAGTAAGTTTTATCTGGTGGAGCTGAAATAAACTTATTAGGCCTCCTAGGAAGAGGCTAAATGGGCTCCAGCGACTCCCACGCCCTTCAAGAGACCAACTGCATGAGCTCATCGAAGGGCGGAGACACCCAGGAGGTGGAGGGTTCAGATCTGAAAGCCTTCAGGAGAACTGACTCATCCTCAGTAGGGCTTCTGGACTGCCAATTACCCCTCTGCCTAAGAATCTCAAGTATCTCAGCAAAGGAGATATCCTCAAAGGGGGACCGCGGGGACCCTTCTGACTCATCCAAGTCAGCGTCAGATGTTAAAGACTCCTGTGGGGAGTCCAAGTGTCTCCTCTTGCACAATCTCTTCCTGGGAACCTCCTCAGTGGGATCCTCTGGGGAGGTCTCGGAAGAGCAGGGGGCACCCTGTGGGGCTACCTGAGGCTCTGGGTCTCTATGCTTAGCCTGGACGATGGAAGCAGAAGCAGACACAGGTGCTTTAGGGGATGAGGAAGCAAGGCCTGAAGTTGAGGATGTCTTGGGGGTCAAAGCTCTCCTCATGGCCTTAAAGGCACCACGGCTCTGATGGGAAGGAGTCGACGGATCTGAGGGAACTGTCAAACCCTCCCAAACCAAGGCCATGGGCTCTGAGCTGGAGGTAGGAGCCGAGCTCATCAGAGATGAAGCCCCGAGAGGAAGAGTTGGCACTGACGAATCGATCGGACTATCCTCCCCAGATCCGACTGGAGAGTGTCGGCTCCTAGAGTCTCCGGTCGGTGCCGAGGATGTCAGAGTGGATGGAGCAGAGAACACTGGAGCAGGTCTCGGCTCCAAAGGCTCCATGATCAACAGGTCTGCTTCCTCTGGCTCTGAAGGGCCGGTACGGCTCAGAGGAGGAGTAGTCAAAGCAGGAGTAGTGGTCTTCGGCTCTGAAGCTGCTTGGGTCGGAGCAGACAACAATTTAGCAAGGCCTGGTGCCTATAAAAGCTTCTGCACCAATCAATCCATATCCACACACATATTCTGTCTTAGTCCTGCTGACCTTCATTCCTCTCCTCTCTAGAGCACATCTCCACCTCTCCACGGTCTCCTCCACCTGTTCCCTACTCTCGCTACAGTTCACAATGTCATCCGCAAACCTCATAGTCCATGGGGACTCCTGTCTGATCACGTCTGTCAACCTGTCCATCACTGCAAATAAGAAAGGGCTCAGAGCTGATCCTTGATGTAATCCCACCTCTTCTTTCTCTTCTATTCTCTTCTCTATTTTTCTGAGGAGAATAGACAATAACATTAAATTAACATAATGATTTTATATTGAATGATTCTGAAACTAAAGGGCCCATCAATTATTTATTGACATTTGATTAGCAGGAAAGTCTGACTGGGTAGAAGCCCATTTTCAGCTGAGGCCCAGGGAGAAATGCTCCAAATTATTACAAAACATTTTACGGAGAATAATTTTACTGTCTTCAGAAATAAAATAAAAACATCTGCAGTTTAAATAACTATAACAGATTAGTCACAATATAAAAAACATTGGTTAAGAATCGAATCCAGAAAAATTAGCAGTTCACACTAGAGGAATAAAATAAACCATGATATAGAAAAGGATGATCTATAAAAACTGAAATACAGAAAATAAACTTAAAATTCACATGATAATTATACCCAAGACATAAAAGGTGGTAAACTAAAATCTATGCACAAAATAGCAAATGACTGTCAAGAATAACTGAAGTGTACAAATTGAGTTAAGTCAGCTATTAGTGGAGAGGGGCTTGGAAACAATGCATCAAATATACCTATACATCGTGAAAGGAAACAGAGACGAGATCAGGAAGTCATAACAACATATCAGGGCAAAGATGAGAAACCTTACGATTGAGAAGGAATAGTTGTACCAACTACCGTAGGGCACAGAATGTGTGAGTACAGAACAATCTCTTACAGCACATGAAATTGTAAAACAGCTAATGGATTCTCAAAGATGGATGAAGTCAAGAAATATATCATGAAGAAAGCTACCAATGTATACAGTCACCATAAACAAGAAATACACATGTATAAGCCTACAAATATGTACATAAGCAAGAATTAATAGAAGACATGGATATTTACCAAAACAATAACTCTGTGAGAAGCTATAAGAAGATGGACTGTCTTCCTAAGATAATGCACTCATTCAACCACTTACGGTGTCTCAGTTTTTATTGTAATCTTTTTAAAATTTTTATTGCAGTCTTTTTTTTTTAATTTTTATTGTAGTCTTTTTCTTAGAACTCTCTGTTAGAACATTAATGTATGTGTTTTTATTTTCCTTGTTTGGTGCATTTCTCTGTAAATCTCCACTGAAAAGAGCTTTTTCTTGCCCAGTCAGACTGTCCTAGTTAATAAAACTTATTTATTCATTAATTAATTTTATTTATTTATAATTACCTCACTATCTCAAATTTCAGACAGTTGAGGGGGACGAGGAGATTCTCCCTCCATGTTCATGACAGAAAAAGGATCTCCATGAGTGCAAGAAAGTAGCAAATGGTTATGGCAGAAAAATATACCAAGTCATAGTTTGCTTCATGGTGAAGAAGATATGGCCCATGTGACCTGGGGATTACTAGCAACGTAGGGTTTTATTCTCCATATACTTAATCTCAAAGAGCTGAACAATATGTTTATTTTCATTGCATTTTATCGTACAGTTTATGGCTTTCCTTGCACAACAATGCACAAGCACCACTCACAGCTAATGTATCTTGGCTTACAAAAATCTTGATAACCACAAGCTAATAACCCAAGCATGCACCCCTCTCTCATTCCGTGTGTGGCACTTGGTAGTAAAGCCTTGAACGTATACAGACATACTATATATATATATATATATATATATATATATATATATATATATATATATATATACAAATATATATACACACACAATCAAGCAGGCAGGCAAGGAAGCAGCAAAATAAAATTTAAAAATCAAAATAAAATACAGGATGCATACAAAAAATTTTAAGGGTTCCTATTATATAATGGAAGACACAATCCTTCGAATGCGTCTTGATCGAACTTGAAAGCACAAAACAGCAAAATAGAGAAATGGCATACAAGTGATTTCTTTCCCTGGGATTTTCCTCACTGTAGTGAGATCTCTGAGCTGGTATATTTAAGTAGGAAGGGTGGGGGGCATAGCCCCCCACTTTATGTAATGTTTTGAAGTTTTTATTGGAAAAAATCGCTGTTCCAAGTGTTCAGAATTGTAAGCTTTCGCTTACATAGGTTCATAGGTTGGTACTAGGCTATCGGCCCTAGGGCCTATATCCACTGCACAGCAATGAGTATTCCAGAAGAAATGAAGAACTGAAAACAAATTAAAACTCATATAAAGTTTTATTTTATTTATTTATTTAACATTTGTCTACTAGGAAAGTCCAATTTGGAACAAAGCCAATTTTCAGCGGAGGCCCGGAGAGAAATGATCCAGACACGTCTTTGTAATGTGGAAGGAAACCCACATGGACATGCAGACTCCGCACAGAAGGCAACCCAGCTGACAATTGAACTAGAGAAACCACTTGCTGTGAATCAACAGCACTACAGCTGCACCACTGCGCCATCCAAGTTCAAAATAAACCATTGACCAAGAATAGAGTTATTAGGCATAGAAAACAGTTACCAAGAATAGAGAGTTATTGGGTACAGAAAAAAATTAATGTCCAGGGTTTGGTGTACTAGGCATGTGTTTCCCTAAACTGACAGCCAAAAACAAAATGTGGTAAATGCATCCTACTGTTTGCTAGAGATCTTGGATATGGCATTCTTAGTTTTGACACAGCATACAAATGTCTACAAAGACACACTAATGTGCTTCATATGGGGACCAAATCCATAACTCTTCTCACTGTGAGTATGCAGTAGTCCAAATCAAAGTTAAAAAAAGAGCCAGTCTTTGAGAAAGCCTTGTATTCGTTAATCTGACACCTCAACTCTGTGGTCAGAACTCTCAAATATTTCAGCACTGACTAGTTAACCAGTGAAACTCCAACATATGCTTCTTTACAACTTTACTGTCTCTCAACTTATCTTGGAAGCTACCAGAACACACAAACATTGGATTTAATCTGTACATCTAACATTATTCATTACTTTCCATTATTTTTATTTACATCACTTACGTCACAGGCAAACAGAAAACAAACCATATTAGCATTTTTTATATTTATACATTAAACATTACATATGCTTCCTTTAACAGTTATTCTAGCATTACATACATTGCTCAATTCCTGCCTTCCCTTAAACCTCACTCCTCCTTCCCCTGAATATTATTCTGCATGTACTGATCCCAAAATTTACATTTACTTCGAAGTAATTTGCTCTTCCCTTTTTCTAAAATAATCATTTCTAATTCTGTTATCCCTTTTGCAATATTCAGTACTTCAATTACAGATGACTTAGATTTTGATTTCCATGTTCTAGTAACTGCTTTTTGGTAGCCAGCATTACACTTAGTAAGGCCTTTCAATGTCTAGGTAATTCAGATCTTGTGTCCCGGCTCACAATAATCATTTCCCTAGTTACAGCCATTTGCGACATTACAAACGTTACAAACGTTACAAACATTTCCGACAGTACTATGTAGGGAATTTTAAATCCTGCCAGCTTGTTACACTTCCCAAAACATATACCCAGTTACCTCTGTCATTTCCATCACAGCTCCAGCATGTGATTTACTTTTGTTATATTTTGTATTGTGTATGTTTAATTTTATATATAATCTTGTTCACCTATAAAAACAGACCATGTTAGTTATTTTAGTTGCTATATTATTTTGTTTCCCTTGTAATTTACTGTTTGTTGTACTAATGGAAATTTTCTCCTCAGGCCTCTGATAAAAAAGGGCTTCTGCCCAGTCGGACTAACCCGGTTAAAAAATATCAAATACATAAATAAAATATATTTGCTATCAACTAATGAAACATTCTCTGAAGTCTGCTTGGGGTATAAAATACCTACTCAAACTCTTCCAATCAAAAATCCTAAACCTTCTGGACTTTGTTGCATAGGTGGAGCCAAACAAATATCCTTCCTTTGCTTCCTTGTAAATTGCCTTTCCAGTCTCCCTTCCCAATCTTTTCTAACTTCCTCTGACTGACTCTTACAGTTATCATGCAATATTTTATATTCCCTACTACTTATTCCTCTTAATAGCACCATGTGTTCTAGGATCATGTAAACACTCCACTCCCATATCCCTTTCTTTTTGTCTATACTCTGATATAAAACCCTGAGAGGGAAGGCAGCCTCTAACCTGCAGTCCAGATTTCTGTTTGGCCTTATCCCACTCTATAACCTTTCCCTCTCTGGTTATTTGCTCCAAATACCTTAGTTCCTTTGCCATTTTCTCCAGTAAATTTCAACCCTCTTGCCTATTTTCTATACCCCTACTTGCAGTCATCCCTGTTTGCAAAATCTCTTCTCCATTCCTCTTTTGGCTTATATCATAAAATCTTTCTGTCACTTTATGACTATAGTATAACCTCATTTGAATGGATACTTTAGAACTACACAGTTAAGGCTCATATGTATAATACTAACAGAATGTTATAAATCAAAGTGGAAAAAGAGATGATGATGAAACAGGCAAGATGTCTGAGAAATAAGGACAGCAAAACGTTGGATGCAGATCATTAAGGGCAACAACAATCACAATGCAGTCTTTGTCACACAGAACCTTACAACAATCCAGAATACTTGAAGATTCGTTACTTTCACAGCATCCCCAAATTTGACATCAACACTCTTAACCAAACATTACAAAGTTCCACTCTCTGTGCACACTTCTGTGACATAGGGAATACTGCCAGCAATTCTGTCTTTTGTGAATATTGATATGATTTATACAGAAGTGTGTGAAAAGTACTGAGCTAAAGTATAACCTCAGCATGCCCTATTGGAATAGAACAGGAATGTACCTGCACTTTTGTGACTGTTTAGATGCATATGTTTACTGGAAACTGGAACATACAAGGCTAACTTGCAAAACCTCAAGAAAATAAGTTGAAATTAAATTGTTTTATGGTTGCCCTATAAAAGTTATCTTTCAGTTTCAGTGCAGGAGCAGACAATGTCTAGAGCTGGAAGTTTTTTCTATTGTCTTGAAAGAGAAGTAATTACTTGGTTTGAGATGTAGAAGTGTTTTATTGTTTTATGACTTCCAGAATCTGCAAACATCTGAGAGAGATGCATTTTTCACAGGGAGATGTTAAAAATGCTTGTACTTTCTGACAATGGGGGTTTAGCTGGGAAGCTACAGTCAGGTGACAAAAAGTTATATCATCCAAGCTAACCCAGCAGTAATATTTGATATTAATTTAAGAACTCTCTCAGACAGAGAGAGAGAGACTGAGCATTTTGTATTTTGTCTTTGACCCAACAAGAACATCCACTCATCACCACATCTGCACTTGCCTTGCTGTAAGTTTGTAGGGCATAGTAACTCAGATTCAGATAGGAATATAGTAAAGCACAGCTTAGATGTTTTCTTTATTTGAGATTGTCTTGCAATGTTTTAAATATTTCCTGTGAATTTGAACTCTGATGTAACTGATTTACTTAATGAGTATTGTCTTGTTCTTTTATTATTTATTAATTATATTTAAACCTATCTTTGTGGCTGATATCTGTGAGACATATTTAAGCTCTTAGAGTACTTCCATTATCTATTTAGTGACACTGTACAGGCCACTCCTAAACAGCCTTGCTCTCAGTCACACTACCATTTGGATTAATAGTAACATTATGCAGTAGGATTGGACACCCTTCATTAAAGAAGTGGCTGGTGGCAGATGGAACTACCTTACAGTCTGGTCAGAATGAGGCATAAATAGTAGTAAGCCTGTGCCAGTCTTTCCCATGTGTGTGTGTGTGTGTGTGTGTGTGTGTGTGTGTGTGTGTGTGTGCGCGTATAAATCAAACCTCAGAGTGTACATTTCAGCTACTTGGGCAGGGACACGAAGCACTGGTTGGACAGAGAGGGTATTAGAGAGCTTGGTTTGGCCACTCAGCTGAGATCTCAACCCTATAGCTGTGCCAGCGGGGAGTTATACTGTGGATCTGGAGAAGGAGGGAGAAACCAGCTCCAGACTGACTGTGATCTCTGTGTGCTCTTAAAGGAAATTGCACTTTATAGTGTGTGTCTACTTGTCATCTTCCCAGTGTGTACATTCCACATTATTGCCAATGGTAAGGATTGAGTCTCCTTGGTTACAGGCCAGTGCAGTGGTGTCACACCTTCCACCAGATGAAGTTGTATTCCACTTCATTCAGCACCTCTTAACTGACACCAATAAATTCATACCTAAATTACAATAAAATATTATTGCACCATCAGAGGACTGGATTATCAGTGAAATTAAGAAACTCATGCCAGAAAATACCATATATGACACTCAATATCACACAGAGTTTTCATGCAAATTGAGTTTGTTCAACTATACCTGGTACATATTATTCAGAAAAAAAGGAGACAAAGGGAGAGAGGGTAACAGTGCTATTAATACAAAAGATTGCAAGAACTAGTACTATGTCCATAATGCAACCCTAAAGAAAATAATCACACACTTATTTTAAGGCATTATATTTAACTGGGGCACTGTGTTTTTAGTTTATTATGTATTTAGTTTTATTAATTTAAGTTAGTGGCCGAGGTGTTCTGAGGATCCCTTTCATCTGCAGTCACAAGTGTGGAGGGTTACAAATATAACTAAATGAACACTAAGGGAAAAGCTGTGACAAGAACATGGAAAGTGTTGTAATTACATGTCCATTATGGTTCTGAAGAAAAGCTGTGACAAGAACAGGGAAAGTGCTGTAATTACATGTCCATTATGGTTCTGAAGAAAAGCTGTGACAAGAACAGGGAAGGTGTTGTAATTACATGTCCATTATGGTTCTGAAGAAATGCTGTGACAAGAACAGGGAAAGTGTTGTAATTACATGTCCATTATGGTTCTGAAGAAGAGCTGTGACAAGAACAGGGGAAGTGTTGTAATTACATGTCCATTATGGTTCTGAAGAAAAGCTGTGACAAGAACAGGGAAATTGTTGTAATTACATGTCCATTATGGTTCTGAAGAAAAGCTGTGACAAGAACAGGGAAAGTGTTGTAATTACATGTCCATTATGGTTCTGAAGTAAAGCTGTGACAAGAACAGGGAAAGTGTTGTAATTACATGTCCATTATGGTTCTGAAGTAAAGCTGTGACAAGAACATGGACATGGAAAGTGTTGTAATTACATGTCCATTATGGTTCTGAAGAAAAGCTGTGACAAGAACAGGGGAAGTGTTGTAATTACATGTCCATTATGGTTCTGAAGAAAAGCTGTGACAAGAACAGGGAAATTGTTGTAATTACATGTCCATTATGGTTCTGAAGAAAAGCTGTGACAAGAACAGGGAAAGTGTTGTAATTACATGTCCATTATGGTTCTGAAGTAAAGCTGTGACAAGAACAGGGAAAGTGTTGTAATTACATGTCCATTATGGTTCTGAAGTAAAGCTGTGACAAGAACATGGACATGGAAAGTGTTGTAATTACATCTCCATTATGGTTCTGAAGTAAAGCTGTGACAACAGGGAAAGTGTTGTAATTACATGTCCATTATGGTTCTGAAGTAAAGGTGTGACAAGAACAGGGAAAGTGTTGTAATTACATGTCCATTATGGTTCTGAAGTAAAGCTGTGACAAGAACAGAGAAAGTGTTGTAATTACATGTCCATTATGGTTCTGAAGTAAAGCTGTGACAAGAACAGGGAAAGTGTTGTAATTACATGTCCATTATGGTTCTGAAGTAAAGCTGTGACAAGAACAGGGAAAGGGTTGTAATTACGTATCCATTATGGTTCTGAAGAAAAGCTGTGACAAGTACAGTGAAAGTGTTGTAATTACATGTCCATTATGGTTCTGAAGTAAAGGTGTGACAAGAACAGGGAAAGTGTTGTAATTACATGTCCATTATGGTTCTGAAGTAAAGCTGTGACAAGAACATGGACATGGAAAGTGTTGTAATTACATGTCCATTATGGTTCTGAAGTAAAGCTGTGACAACAGGGAAAGTGTTGTAATTACATGTCCATTATGGTTCTGAAGAAATGCTGTGACAAGAACAGGGAAAGTGTTGTAATTACATGTCCATTATGGTTCTGAAGTAAAGCTGTAACAAGAACAGGGAAAGTGTTGTAATTACATGTCCATTATGGTTCTGAAGTAAAGCTGTGACAAGAACAGGGAAAGTGTTGTAATTACATGTCCATTATGGTTCTGAAGTAAAGCTGTGACAAGAACAGGGAAAGGGTTGTAATTACGTATCCATTATGGTTCTGAAGAAAAGCTGTGACAAGTACAGTGAAAGTGTTGTAATTACATGTCCATTATGGTTCTGAAGTAAAGCTGTGACAAAAACAGGGAAAGTGTTGTAATTACATGTCCATTATGGTTCTGAAGTAAAGGTGTGATAAGAACAGGGAAAGTGTTGTAATTACATGTCCATTATGGTTCTGAAGAAAACATGTGACAAGAACAGGGAAAGTGTTGTAATTACATGTCCATTATGGTTCTGAAGTAAAGCTGTGACAAGAACAGGGAAAGTGTTGTAATTACATGTCCATTATGGTTCTGAAGAAAAGCTGTGACAAGAACAGGGATGGTGTTGTAATTACATGTCCATTATGGTTCTGAAGTAAAGCTGTGACAAGAACAGGGAAAGTGTTGTAATTACATGTCCATTATGGTTCTGAAGAAAAGGTGTGACAGGAACAGGGAAGGTGTTGTAATTACATGTCCATTATGGTTCTGAAGAAAAGCTGTGACAAGAACAGGGAAAGTGCTGTAATTACATGTCCATTATGGTTCTGAAGTAAAGCTGTGACAAGAACAGGGAAAGTGTTGTAATTACATGTCCATTATGGTTCTGAAGTAAAGCTGTGACAAGAACAGGGAAAGTGTTGTAATTACATGTCCATTATGGTTCTGAAGAAAAGCTGTGACAAGAACAGGGAAAGTGTTGTAATTACATGTCCATTATGGTTCTGAAGTAAAGCTGTGACAAGAACAGGGAAAGTGTTGTAATTACATGTCCATTATGGTTCTGAAGAAAAGGTGTGACAAGAACAGGGAAGGTGTTGTAATTACATGTCCATTATGGTTCTGAAGTAAAGCTGTGACAACAGGGAAAGTGTTGTAATTACATGTCCATTATGGTTCTAAAGTAAACATGTGACAAGAACAGGGAAAGTGTTGTAATTACATGTCCATTATGGTTCTGAAGTAAAGGTGTGACAAGAACAGGGAAAGTGTTGTAATTACATGTCCATTATGGTTCTGAAGATAAGCTGTGACAAGAACAGGGAAAGTGTTGTAATTACATGTCCATTATGGTTCTGAAGAAAAGCTGTGACAAGAACAGGGAAAGTGTTGTAATTACATGTCCATTATGGTTCTAAAGTAAAGGTGTGACAAGAACAGGGAAAGTGTTGTAATTACATGTCCATTATGGTTCTGAAGTAAAGCTGTGACAACAGGGAAAGTGTTGTAATTACGTGTCCATTATGGTTCTGAAGTAAAGGTGTGACAAGAACAGGGAAAGTGTTGTAATTACATGTCCATTATGGTTCTGAAGTAAAGCTGTGACAACAGGGAAAGTGTTGTAATTACATGTCCGTTATGGTTCTGAAGAAAAGCTGTGACAAGAACAGGGAAAGTATTGTAATTACATGCCCATTATGGTTCTGAAGAAAAGGTGTGACAAGAACAGTGAAAGTGTTGTAATTACATGTCCATTATGGTTCTGAAGTAAAGCTGTGACAAGAACAGGGAAAGTGCTGTAATTACATGTCCATTATGGTTCAGAAGTAAAGCTGTGACAACAGGGAAAGTGTTGTAATTACATGTCCATTATGGTTCTAAAGTAAACATGTGACAAGAACAGGGAAAGTGTTGTAATTACATGTCCATTATGGTTCTGAAGTAAAGGTGTGACAAGAACAGGGAAAGTGTTGTAATTACATGTCCATTATGGTTCTGAAGATAAGCTGTGACAAGAACAGGGAAAGTGTTGTAATTACATGTCCATTATGGTTCTGAAGAAAAGCTGTGACAAGAACAGGGAAAGTGTTGTAATTACATGTCCATTATGGTTCTAAAGTAAAGGTGTGACAAGAACAGGGAAAGTGTTGTAATTACATGTCCATTATGGTTCTGAAGTAAAGCTGTGACAACAGGGAAAGTGTTGTAATTACGTGTCCATTATGGTTCTGAAGTAAAGGTGTGACAAGAACAGGGAAAGTGTTGTAATTACATGTCCATTATGGTTCTGAAGTAAAGCTGTGACAACAGGGAAAGTGTTGTAATTACATGTCCGTTATGGTTCTGAAGAAAAGCTGTGACAAGAACAGGGAAAGTATTGTAATTACATGCCCATTATGGTTCTGAAGAAAAGGTGTGACAAGAACAGTGAAAGTGTTGTAATTACATGTCCATTATGGTTCTGAAGTAAAGCTGTGACAAGAACAGGGAAAGTGCTGTAATTACATGTCCATTATGGTTCAGAAGTAAAGCTGTGACAACAGGGAAAGTGTTGTAATTACATGTCCATTATGGTTCTGAAGTAAAGCTGTGACAAGAACATGGACATGGAAAGTGTTGTAATTACATCTCCATTATGGTTCTGAAGTAAAGCTGTGACAACAGGGAAAGTGTTGTAATTACATGTCCATTATGGTTCTGAAGTAAAGGTGTGACAAGAACAGGGAAAGTGTTGTAATTACATGTCCATTATGGTTCTGAAGTAAAGCTGTGACAAGAACAGAGAAAGTGTTGTAATTACATGTCCATTATGGTTCTGAAGTAAAGCTGTGACAAGAACAGGGAAAGTGTTGTAATTACATGTCCATTATGGTTCTGAAGTAAAGCTGTGACAAGAACAGGGAAAGGGTTGTAATTACATATCCATTATGGTTCTGAAGAAAAGCTGTGACAAGTACAGTGAAAGTGTTGTAATTACATGTCCATTATGGTTCTGAAGTAAAGCTGTGACAAGAACAGGGAAAGTGTTGTAATTACATGTCCATTATGGTTCTGAAGTAAAGCTGTGACAAGAACATGGACATGGAAAGTGTTGTAATTACATGTCCATTATGGTTCTGAAGTAAAGCTGTGACAAGAACAGGGAAAGTGTTGTAATTACATGTCCATTATGGTTCTGAAGAAAAGCTGTGACAAGAACAGGGAAAGTGTTGTAATTACATGTCCATTATGGTTCTGAAGTAAAGCTGTGACAAGAACAGGGAAAGTGTTGTAATTACATGTCCATTATGGTTCTGAAGTAAAGCTGTGACAAGAACAGGGAAAGTGTTGTAATTACATGTCCATTATGGTTCTGAAGTAAAGCTGTGACAAGAACAGGGAAAGTGTTGTAATTACATGTCCATTATGGTTCTGAAGAAAAGCTGTGACAAGTACAGTGAAAGTGTTGTAATTACATGTCCATTATGGTTCTGAAGTAAAGCTGTGACAAGAACAGGGAAAGTGTTGTAATTACATGTCCATTATGGTTCTGAAGAAAAGGTGTGACAAGAACAGGGAAAGTGTTGTAATTACATGTCCATTATGGTTCTGAAGAAAAGCTGTGACAAGAACAGAGAAAGTGTTGTAATTACATGTCCATTATGGTTCTGAAGTAAAGCTGTGACAAGAACAGGGAAAGTGTTGTAATTACATGTCCATTATGGTTCTGAAGTAAAGCTGTGACAAGAACAGGGAAAGTGTTGTAATTACATGTCCATTATGGTTCTGAAGTAAAGCTGTGACAAGAACAGGGAAAGTGTTGTAATTACATGTCCATTATGGTTCTGAAGAAAAGCTGTGACAAGAACAGGGAAAGTGTTGTAATTACATGTCCATTATGGTTCTGAAGAAAAGCTGTGACAAGAACAGGGAAAGTGTTGTAATTACATGTCCATTATGGTTCTGAAGTAAAGCTGTGACAAGAACAGGGAAAGTGTTGTAATTACATGTCCATTATGGTTCTGAAGTAAAGCTGTGACAAGAACAGGGAAAGTGTTGTAATTACATGTCCATTATGGTTCTGAAGTAAAGCTGTGACAAGAACAGGGAAAGTGTTGTAATTACATGTCCATTATGGTTCTGAAGTAAAGCTGTGACAAGAACAGGGAAAGTGTTGTAATTACATGTCCATTATGGTTCTGAAGAAAAGCTGTGACAAGAACAGGGAAAGTGTTGTAATTACATGTCCATTATGGTTCTGAAGTAAAGCTGTGACAAGAACAGGGAAAGTGTTGTAATTACATGTCCATTATGGTTCTGAAGTAAAGCTGTGACAAGAACAGGGAAAGTGTTGTAATTACATGTCCATTATGGTTCTGAAGTAAAGCTGTGACAAGAACAGGGAAAGTGTTGTAATTACATGTCCATTATGGTTCTGAAGAAAAGCTGTGACAAGAACAGGGAAAGTGTTGTAATTACATGTCCATTATGGTTCTGAAGTAAAGCTGTGACAAGAACAGGGAAAGTGTTGTAATTACATGTCCATTATGGTTCTGAAGTAAAGCTGTAACAAGAACAGGGAAAGTGTTGTAATTACATGTCCATTATGGTTCTGAAGTAAAGCTGTGACAAGAACAGGGAAAGTGTTGTAATTACATGTCCATTATGGTTCTGAAGTAAAGCTGTGACAAGAACAGGGAAAGTGTTGTAATTACATGTCCATTATGGTTCTGAAGTAAAGCTGTGACAAGAACAGGGAAAGTGTTGTAATTACATGTCCATTATGGTTCTGAAGAAAAGCTGTGACAAGAACAGGGAAAGTGTTGTAATTACATGTCCATTATGGTTCTGAAGTAAAGCTGTGACAAGAACAGGGAAAGTGTTGTAATTACATGTCCATTATGGTTCTGAAGTAAAGCTGTGACAAGAACAGGGCAAGTGTTGTAATTACATATCCATTATGGTTCTGAAGTAAAGCTGTGACAAGAACAGGGAAAGTGTTGTAATTACATGTCCATTATGGTTCTGAAGTAAAGCTGTGACAAGAACAGGGAAAGTGTTGTAATTACATGTCCATTATGGTTCTGAAGTAAAGCTGTGACAAGAACAGGGAAAGTGTTGTAATTACATGTCCATTATGGTTCTGAAGTAAAGCTGTGACAAGAACAGGGAAAGTGTTGTAATTACATGTCCATTATGGTTCTGAAGTAAAGCTGTGACAAGAACAGGGAAAGTGTTGTAATTACATGTCCATTATGGTTCTGAAGTAAAGCTGTGACAAGAACAGGGAAAGTGTTGTAATTACATGTCCATTATGGTTCTGAAGTAAAGCTGTGACAAGAACAGGGAAAGTGTTGTAATTACATGTCCATTATGGTTCTAAAGTAAAGGTGTGACAAGAACAGGGAAAGTGTTGTAATTACATGTCCATTATGGTTCTGAAGTAAAGCTGTGACAAGAACAGGGAAAGTGTTGTAATTACATGTCCATTATGGTTCTGAAGTAAAGCTGTAACAAGAACAGGGAAAGTGTTGTAATTACATGTCCATTATGGTTCTGAAGTAAAGCTGTGACAAGAACAGGGAAAGTGTTGTAATTACATGTCCATTATGGTTCTGAAGTAAAGCTGTGACAAGAACAGGGAAAGTGTTGTAATTACATGTCCATTATGGTTCTGAAGTAAAGCTGTGACAAGAACAGGGAAAGTGTTGTAATTACATGTCCATTATGGTACTGAAGTAAAGCTGTGACAAGAACAGGGAAAGTGTTGTAATTACATGTCCATTATGGTTCTGAAGTAAAGCTGTGACAAGAACAGGGAAAGTGTTGTAATTACATGTCCATTATGGTTCTGAAGAAAAGCTGTGACAAGAACAGGAAAGTGTTGTAATTACATGTCCATTATGGTTCTGAAGTAAAGCTGTGACAAGAACAGGGAAAGTGTTGTAATTACATGTCCATTATGGTTCTGAAGTAAAGCTGTGACAAGAACAGGGAAAGTGTTGTAATTACATGTCCATTATGGTTCTGAAGAAAAGCTGTGACAAGAACAGGGAAAGTGTTGTAATTACATGTCCATTATGGTTCTGAAGTAAAGCTGTGACAAGAACAGGGAAAGTGTTGTAATTACATGTCCATTATGGTTCTGAAGTAAAGCTGTGACAAGAACAGGGAAAGTGTTGTAATTACATGTCCATTATGGTTCTGAAGTAAAGCTGTGACAAGAACAGGGAAAGTGTTGTAATTACATGTCCATTATGGTTCTGAAGTAAAGCTGTGACAAGAACAGGGAAAGTGTTGTAATTACATGTCCATTATGGTTCTGAAGTAAAGCTGTGACAAGAACAGGGAAAGTGTTGTAATTACATGTCCATTATGGTTCTGAAGTAAAGCTGTGACAAGAACAGGGAAAGTGTTGTAATTACATGTCCATTATGGTTCTGAAGAAAAGCTGTGACAAGAACAGGGAAAGTGTTGTAATTACATGTCCATTATGGTTCTGAAGAAAAGCTGTGACAAGAACAGGGAAAGTGTTGTAATTACATGTCCATTATGGTTCTGAAGAAAAGCTGTGACAAGAACAGGGAAAGTGTTGTAATTACATGTCCATTATGGTTCTGAAGAAAAGCTGTGACAAGAACAGGGAAAGTGTTGTAATTACATGTCCATTATGGTTCTGAAGAAAAGCTGTGACAAGAACAGGGAAAGTGTTGTAATTACATGTCCATTATGGTTCTGAAGAAAAGCTGTGACAAAAACAGGGAAAGTGTTGTAATTACATGTCCATTATGGTTCTGAAGAAAAGCTGTGACAAGAACAGGGAAAGTGTTGTAATTACATGTCCATTATGGTTCTGAAGAAAAGCTGTGACAAGAACAGGGAAAGTGTTGTAATTACATGTCCATTATGGTTCTGAAGAAAAGCTGTGACAAGAACAGGGAAAGTGTTGTAATTACATGTCCATTATGGTTCTGAAGAAAAGCTGTGACAAGAACAGGGAAAGTGTTGTAATTACATGTCCATTATGGTTCTGAAGTAAAGCTGTGACAAGAACAGGGAAAGTGTTGTAATTACATGTCCATTATGGTTCTGAAGTAAAGCTGTGACAAGAACAGGGAAAGTGTTGTAATTACATGTCCATTATGGTTCTGAAGAAAAGCTGTGACAAGAACAGGGAAAGTGTTGTAATTACATGTCCATTATGGTTCTGAAGTAAAGCTGTGACAAGAACAGGGAAAGTGTTGTAATTACATGTCCATTATGGTTCTGAAGTAAAGCTGTGACAAGAACAGGGAAAGTGTTGTAATTACATGTCCATTATGGTTCTGAAGAAAAGCTGTGACAAGAACAGGGAAAGTGTTGTAATTACATGTCCATTATGGTTCTGAAGAAAAGCTGTGACAAGAACAGGGAAAGTGTTGTAATTACATGTCCATTATGGTTCTGAAGTAAAGCTGTGACAAGAACAGGGAAAGTGTTGTAATTACATGTCCATTATGGTTCTGAAGAAAAGCTGTGACAAGAACAGGGAAAGTGTTGTAATTACATGTCCATTATGGTTCTGAAGAAAAGGTGTGACAAGAACAGGGAAAGTGTTGTAATTACATGTCCATTATGGTTCTGAAGTAAAGCTGTGACAAGAACAGGGAAAGTGTTGTAATTACATGTCCATTATGGTTCTGAAGTAAAGCTGTGACAAGAACAGGGAAAGTGTTGTAATTACATGTCCATTATGGTTCTGAAGTAAAGGTGTGACAAGAACAGGGAAAGTGTTGTAATTACATGTCCATTATGGTTCTGAAGTAAAGGTGTGACAAGAACAGGGAAAGTGTTGTAATTACATGTCCATTATGGTTCTGAAGAAAAGCTGTGACAAGAACAGGGAAAGTGTTGTAATTACATGTCCATTATGGTTCTGAAGAAAAGCTGTGACAAGAACAGGGAAAGTGTTGTAATTACATGTCCATTATGGTTCTGAAGTAAAGCTGTGACAAGAACAGGGAAAGTGTTGTAATTACATGTCCATTATGGTTCTGAAGTAAAGCTGTGACAACAGGGAAAGTGTTGTAATTACATGTCCATTATGGTTCTGAAGTAAAGGTGTGACAAGAACAGGGAAAGTGTTGTAATTACATGTCCATTATGGTTCTGAAGTAAAGCTGTGACAACAGGGAAAGTGTTGTAATTACATGTCCGTTATGGTTCTGAAGAAAAGCTGTGACAAGAACAGGGAAAGTATTGTAATTACATGCCCATTATGGTTCTGAAGAAAAGGTGTGACAAGAACAGTGAAAGTGTTGTAATTACATGTCCATTATGGTTCTGAAGTAAAGCTGTGACAAGAACAGGGAAAGTGCTGTAATTACATGTCCATTATGGTTCAGAAGTAAAGCTGTGACAACAGGGAAAGTGTTGTAATTACATGTCCATTATGGTTCTGAAGTAAAGCTGTGACAAGAACAGGGAAAGTGTTGTAATTACATGTCCATTATGGTTCTGAAGAAAAGCTGTGACAAGAACAGGGAAAGTGTTGTAATTACATGTCCATTATGGTTCTGAAGTAAAGCTGTGACAAGAACAGGGAAAGTGTTGTAATTACATGTCCATTATGGTTCTGAAGTAAAGCTGTGACAAGAACAGGGAAAGTGTTGTAATTACATGTCCATTATGGTTCTGAAGTAAACATGTGACAAGAACAGGGCAAGTGTTGTAATTACATGTCCATTATGGTTCTGAAGAAAAGCTGTGACAAGAACAGGGAAAGTGTTGTAATTACATGTCCATTATGGTTCTGAAGAAAAGGTGTGACAAGAACAGTGAAAGTGTTGTAATTACATGTCCATTATGGTTCTGAAGTAAAGCTGTGACAAGAACAGGGCAAGTGTTGTAATTACATATCCATTATGGTTCTGAAGTAAAGGTGTGTCAAGAACAGGGAAAGTGTTGTAATTACATGTCCATTATGGTTCTGAAGAAAAGGTGTGACAAGAACAGTGAAAGTGTTGTAATTACATGTCCATTATGGTTCTGAAGAAAAGCTATGACAAGAACAGGGAAAGTGTTGTAATTACATGTCCATTATGGTTCTGAAGTAAAGGTGTGACAAGAACCGGGAAAGTGTTGTAATTACATGTCCATTATGGTTCTGAAGTAAACATGTGACAAGAACAGGGAAAGTGTTGTAATTACATGTCCATTATGGTTCTGAAGTAAAGCTGTGACAACAGGGAAAGTGCTGTAATTACATGTCCATTATGGTTCTGAAGTAAAGCTGTGACAACAGGGAAAGTGTTGTAATTACATGTCCATTATGGTTCTGAAGTAAAGCTGTGACAAGAACAGGGAAAGTGTTGTAATTACATGTCCATTATGGTTCTGAAGGAAAGGTGTGACAAGAACAGGGAAAGTGTTGTAATTACATGTCCATTATGGTTCTGAAGTAAAGCTGTGACAAGAACAGGGAAAGTGTTGTAATTACATGTCCATTATGGTTCTGAAGAAAAGCTGTGACAAGAACAGGGAAAGTGTTGTAATTACATGTCCATTATGGTTCTGAAGAAAAGCTATGACAAGAACAGGGAAAGTGTTGTAATTACATGTCCATTATGGTTCTGAAGAAAAGGTGTGACAAGAACCGGGAAAGTGTTGTAATTACATGTCCATTATGGTTCTGAAGTAAACATGTGACAAGAACAGGGAAAGTGTTGTAATTACATGTCCATTATGGTTCTGAAGTAAAGCTGTGACAACAGGGAAAGTGCTGTAATTACATGTCCATTATGGTTCTGAAGTAAAGCTGTGACAACAGGGAAAGTGTTGTAATTACATGTCCATTATGGTTCTGAAGTAAAGCTGTGACAAGAACAGGGAAAGTGTTGTAATTACATGTCCATTATGGTTCTGAAGGAAAGGTGTGACAAGAACAGGGAAAGTGTTGTAATTACATGTCCATTATGGTTCTGAAGTAAAGCTGTGACAAGAACAGGGAAAGTGTTGTAATTACATGTCCATTATGGTTCTGAAGAAAAGCTGTGACAAGAACAGGGAAAGTGTTGTAATTACATGTCCATTATGGTTCTGAAGAAAAGCTGTGACAAGAACAGTGAAAGTGTTGTAATTACATGTCCATTATGGTTCTGAAGAAAAGCTGTAACAAGAACAGGGAAAGTGTTGTAATTACGTATCCATTATGGTTCTGAAGAAAAGCTGTGACAAGAACAGGGAAAGTGTTTTAATTACAAGTCCATTATGGTTCTGAAGAAAAGCTGTGACAAGAACAGGGAAAGTGTTGTAATTACATGTCCATTATGGTTCTGAAGAAAAGCTGTGACAAGAACAGGGAAAGTGTTGTAATTACATGTCCATTATGGTTCTGAAGAAAAGCTGTAACAAGAACAGGGAAAGTGTTGTAATTACGTATCCATTATGGTTCTGAAGAAAAGCTGTGACAAGAACAGGGAAAGTGTTGTAATTACATGTCCATTATGGTTCTGAAGAAAAGGTGTGACAAGAACAGGGAAAGTGTTGTAATTACATGTCCATTATGGTTCTGAAGAAAAGGTGTGACAAGAACAGGGAAAGTGTTGTAATTACATGTCCATTATGGTTCTGAAGAAAAGCTGTGACATGAACAGGGAAAGTGTTGTAATTACATGTCCATTATGGTTCTGAAGAAAAGCTGTGACAAGAACAGGGAAAGTGTTGTAATTACATGTCCATTATGGTTCTGAAGAAAAGCTGTGACAACAGGGAAAGTGCTGTAATTACATGTCCATTATGGTTCTGAAGTAAAGGTGTGACAAGAACAGGGAAAGTGTTGTAATTACATGTCCATTATGGTTCTGAAGTAAAGGTGTGACAAGAACAGAGAAAGTGTTGTTTATTACATGTCCATTATGGTTCTGAAGTAAACATGTGACAAGAACAGGGAAAGTGTTGTAATTACGTGTCCATTATGATTCTGAAGTAAAGGTGTGACAACAACAGGGAAAGTGTTGTAATTACATGTCCATTATGGTTCTGAAGAAAAGCTGTGACAAGAACAGAGAAAGTGTTGTAATTACATGTCCATTATGGTTCTGAAGTAAAGCTGTGACAAGAACAGGGAAAGTGTTGTAATTACATGTCCATTATGGTTCTGAAGAAAAGCTGTGACAACAGGGAAAGTGTTGTAATTACATGTCCATTATGGTTCTGAAGAAAAGCTGTGACAAGAACAGGGAAAGTGTTGTAATTACATGTCCATTATGGTTCTGAAGAAAAGCTGTGACAAAAGGGAAAGTGCTGTAATTACATGTCCATTATGGTTCTGAAGTAAAGGTGTGACAAGAACAGGGCAAGTGTTGTAATTACATGTCCATTATGGTTCTGAAGAAAAGCTGTGACAAGAACAGGGAAAGTGTTGTAATTACATGTCCATTATGGTTCTGAAGAAAAGGTGTGACAAGAACAGGGAAAGTGTTGTAATTACATGTCCATTATGGTTCTGAAGTAAAGGTGTGACAAGAACAGGGAAAGTGTTGTAATTACATGTCCATTATGGTTCTGAAGAAAAGCTGTGACAAGAACAGTGTTGTAATTACATGTCCATTATGGTTCTGAAGAAAAGCTGTGACAACAGGGAAAGTGCTGTAATTACAGAAACGGATAACTGGTGCCAGAGCCATGGCCTAAAGTTAAATGCCAAAAAATGCATAGTCATACCCTTCGGGAAAAACAAGGTTACCCCTAGCTACCAAATAGGTGGCAATCCACTGAGCACAGAAGAAGTTATCAGGGACCTGGGGACCCAGGTTGATAGTAGTCTGTCATTCGACACCCATGTAGCTAAAGTAGTTAGGAAGACCTTCTACATTGCCCACCTTATCATGAAGGGATTCTCATCTAGATCAAGGGAGGTCATAGTCTCCCTATACTCATCACTCATCAGACCAATGATTGAGTATAATGCCCCATTCGAATGTATCTCACCCGACACTTGCAGCAGCTGGAGGCCACAAAAGTTCCTCACCAAAAGGATAAAGGGTCTCAAACATCTGTCCTATGCTGCCCGACTGAAAGAACTCCAGCTCTATTCAGTCGCTTACCGCTTGCTCAGAGGTGACCTTTGCCTAACATACAAGGCCATGTCAAACCCAGATTTGATGAATATGCTTCACCTCAAAAATCTAGATCCGTCAGAGCCACAAGGGCGGAGACCTAAACCTCGACACGGCTATTAATAGGACGTGCTGGAGGGATAGATTCATCACGCAAAGACTCCCTATGCTGTGGAATAAAATCCCGGTATATGTGAGGCAGAGCACCTCGCTGGCCTTGTTCAAGAGAAATCTTGACCAATGGATGGGAGATCGCAGATATACCCCAGGGATTACCTCAGTGTCACTGCTCAACAGAGGCACAGCAAAATAATGGGTATAGTTCCCCATACTAAAGGGGTGGCGTAAGCCACAAAACTATGGGCTAGGCTTGTAAATGCCCTCGGGCAGATAGCCTAGTATGAACCTATGAACCTATGAACATATCCATTATGGTTCTGAAGTAAAGGTGTGACAAGAACAGGGAAAGTGTTGTAATTACGTGTCCATTATGGTTCTGAAGAAAAGCTGTGACAAGAACAGGGAAAGTGTTGTAATTACATGTCCATTATGGTTCTGAAGAAAAGCTGTGACAACAGGGAAAGTGCTGTAATTACATGTCCATTATGGTTCTGAAGTAAAGGTGTGACAAGAACAGGGCAAGTGTTGTAATTACATGTCCATTATGGTTCTGAAGAAAAGGTGTGACAAGAACAGGGAAAGTGTTGTAATTACATGTCCATTATGGTTCTGAAGTAAAGGTGTGACAAGAACAGGGAAAGTGTTGTAATTACGTGTCCATTATGGTTCTGAAGAAAAGCTGTGACAAGAACTGTGAAAGTGTTGTAATTACGTATCCATTATGGTTCTGAAGAAAAGCTGTGACAAGAACAGGGAAAGTGTTGTAATTACAAGTCCATTATGGTTCTGAAGAAAAGCTGTGACAAGAACAGGGAAAGTGTTGTAATTACATGTCCATTATGGTTCTGAAGAAAAGCTGTGACAAGAACAGGGAAAGTGTTGTAATTACATGTCCATTATGGTTCTGAAGAAAAGCTGTAACAAGAACAGGGAAAGTGTTGTACTTACGTATCCATTATGGTTCTGAAGAAAAGCTGTGACAAGAACAGGGAAAGTGTTGTAATTACATGTCCATTATGGTTCTGAAGAAAAGGTGTGACAAGAACAGGGAAAGTGTTGTAATTACATGTCCATTATGGTTCTGAAGAAAAGGTGTGACAAGAACAGGGAAAGTGTTGTAATTACATGTCCATTATGGTTCTGAAGAAAAGCTGTGACAAGAACAGGGAAAGTGTTGTAATTACATGTCCATTATGGTTCTGAAGAAAAGCTGTGACAAGAACAGGGAAAGTGTTGTAATTACATGTCCATTATGGTTCTGAAGAAAAGCTGTGACAACAGGGAAAGTGCTGTAATTACATGTCCATTATGGTTCTGAAGTAAAGGTGTGACAAGAACAGGGAAAGTGTTGTAATTACATGTCCATTATGGTTCTGAAGTAAAGGTGTGACAAGAACAGAGAAAGTGTTGTAATTACATGTCCATTATGGTTCTGAAGTAAACATGTGACAAGAACAGGGAAAGTGTTGTAATTACGTGTCCATTATGGTTCTGAAGTAAAGGTGTGACAACAACAGGGAAAGTGTTGTAATTACATGTCCATTATGGTTCTGAAGAAAAGCTGTGACAAGAACAGAGAAAGTGTTGTAATTACATGTCCATTATGGTTCTGAAGTAAAGCTGTGACAAGAACAGGGAAAGTGTTGTAATTACATGTCCATTATGGTTCTGAAGAAAAGCTGTGACAACAGGGAAAGTGTTGTAATTACATGTCCATTATGGTTCTGAAGAATAGCTGTGACAAGAACAGGGAAAGTGTTGTAATTACATGTCCATTATGGTTCTGAAGAAAAGCTGTGACAACAGGGAAAGTGCTGTAATTACATGTCCATTATGGTTCTGAAGTAAAGGTGTGACAAGAACAGGGAAAGTGTTGTAATTACATGTCCATTATGGTTCTGAAGAAAAGCTGTGACAACAGGGAAAGTGCTGTAATTACATGTCCATTATGGTTCTGAAGTAAAGGTGTGACAAGAACAGGGCAAGTGTTGTAATTACATGTCCATTATGGTTCTGAAGAAAAGCTGTGACAAGAACAGGGAAAGTGTTGTAATTACATGTCCATTATGGTTCTGAAGAAAAGGTGTGACAAGAACAGGGAAAGTGTTGTAATTACATGTCCATTATGGTTCTGAAGTAAAGGTGTGACAAGAACAGGGAAAGTGTTGTAATTACATGTCCATTATGGTTCTGAAGAAAAGCTGTGACAAGAACAGTGTTGTAATTACATGTCCATTATGGTTCTGAAGAAAAGCTGTGACAACAGGGAAAGTGCTGTAATTACATATCCATTATGGTTCTGAAGTAAAGGTGTGACAAGAACAGGGAAAGTGTTGTAATTCCGTGTCCATTATGGTTCTGAAGAAAAGCTGTGACAAGAACAGGGAAAGTGTTGTAATTACATGTCCATTATGGTTCTGAAGTAAAGGTGTGACAAGAACAGGGCAAGTGTTGTAATTACATGTCCATTATGGTTCTGAAGAAAAGGTGTGACAAGAACAGGGAAAGTGTTGTAATTACATGTCCATTATGGTTCTGAAGTAAAGGTGTGACAAGAACAGGGAAAGTGTTGTAATTACGTGTCCATTATGGTTCTGAAGAAAAGCTGTGACAAGAACTGTGAAAGTGTTGTAATTACATGTCCATTATGGTTCTGAAGAAAAGCTGTAACAATAACAGGGAAAGTGTTGTAATTACATGTCCATTATGGTTCTGAAGAAAAGCTGTGACAAGAACAGGGAAAGTGTTGTAATTACATGTCCATTATGGTTCTGAAGTAAAGCTGTGACAAGAACAGGGAAAGTGTTGTAATTACATGTCCATTATGGTTCTGAAGTAAAGCTTTGACAAGAACAGGGAAAGTGTTGTAATTACGTGTCCATTATGGTTCTGAAGTAAAAGTGTGACAACAGGGAAAGTGTTGTAATTACATGTCCATTATGGTTCTGAAGTAAAGCTGTGACAAGAACAGGGAAAGTGTTGTAATTACATGTCCATTATGGTTCTGAAGTAAAGCCGTGACAAGAACAGGTAAAGTGTTGTAATTACATGTCCATTATGGTTCTGAAGTAAAGCTGTGACAAGAACAAGGAAAGTGTTGTAATTACATGTCCATTATGGTTCTGAAGTAAAGCTGTGACAAGAACAGGGAACGTGTTGTAATTACGTGTCCATTATGGTTCTGAAGTAAAGCTGTGACAAGAACAGGGAAAGTGTTGTAATTACATGTCCATTATGGTTCTGAAGAAAAGCTGTAACAAGAACAGTGTTGTAATTACGTGTCCATTATGGTTCTGAAGTAAAGGTGTGACAAGAACAGGGAAAGTGTTGTAATTACATGTCCATTATGGTTCTGAAGTAAAGCTGTGACAAGAACAGGGAAAGTGTTGTAATTACATGTCCATTATGGTTCTGAAGTAAAGCTGTGACAAGAACAGGGAAAGTGTTGTAATTACATGTCCATTATGGTTCTGAAGAAAAGCTGTGACAAGAACAGGGAAAGTGTTGTAATTACATGTCCATTATGGTTCTGAAGAAAAGCTGTGACAAGAACAGGGAAAGTGTTGTAATTACATGTCCATTATGGTTCTGAAGTAAACATGTGACAACAGGGAAAGTGTTGTAATTACATGTCCATTATGGTTCTGAAGTAAAGCTGTGACAAGAACAGGGAAAGTGTTGTAATTACATATCCATTATGGTTCTGAAGTAAAGCTGTGACAACAGGGAAAGTGTTATAATTACATGTCCATGATGGTTCTGAAGTAAAGCTGTGACAAGTACAGTGAAAGTGTTGTAATTACATGTCCATTATGGTTCTGAAGAAATGCTGTGACAAGAACAGGAAAAGTGTTGTAATTACATGTCCATTATGGTTCTGAAGAAAAGCTGTTACAAGAACAGGGAAAGTGTTGTAATTAAATGTCCATTATGGTTCTGAAGAAATGCTGTGACAAGAATAGGGAAAGTGTTGTAGTTACATGTCCATTATGGTTCTGAAGAAAAGCTGTGACAACAGGGAAAGTGTTGTAATTACATGTCCATTATGGTTCTGAAGTAAAGCTGTGACAACAGGGAAAGTGTTGTAATTACTTGTCCATTATGGTTCTGAAGAAAAGCTGTGACAAGAACAGGGCAAGTGTTGTAATTACATGTCCATTATGGTTCTGAAGTAAAGCTGTGACAAGAACAGGGAAAGTATTGTAATTACATGTCCATTATGGTTCTGAAGAAATGCTGTGACAAGAACAGGGAAAGTGTTGTAATTACATGTCCATTATGGTTCTGAAGTAAAGGTGTGACAACAGGGAAATTGTTGTAATTACATGTCCATTATGGTTCTGAAGAAAAGCTGTGACAAGAACAGGGAAAGTGTTGTAATTACGTGTCCATTATGGTTCTGAAGAAATGCTGTGACAAGAACAGTGAAAGTGTTGTAATTACATGTCCATTATGGTTCTGAAGAAAAGCTGTGACAACAGGGAAAGTGTTGTAATTACATGTCCATTATGGTTCTGAAGTAAAGCTGTGACAAGAACAGGGAAAGTGTTGTAATTACATGTCCATTATGGTTCTGAAGTAAAGCTGTGACAAGAACAGGGCAAGTGTTGTAATTACATGTCCATTATGGTTCTGAAGTAAACATGTGACAAGAACCGGGCAAGTGTTGTAATTACATGTCCATTATGGTTCTGAAGTAAACATGTGACAAGAACAGGGAAAGTGTTGTAATTACATGTCCATTATGGTTCTGAAGTAAAGCTGTGACAAGAACAGGGAAAGTGTTGTAATTACGTGTCCATTATGGTTCTGAAGAAAAGCTGTGACAACAGGGAAAGTGTTGTAATTACGTGTCCATTATGGTTCTGAAGTAAAGCTGTGACAAGAACAGGGAAAGTGTTGTAATTACATGTCCATTATGGTTCTGAAGTAAAGCTGTGACAAGAACAGGGAAAGTGTTGCAATTACATGTCCATTATGGTTCTGAAGAAAAGCTGCTCTTTATTAAAGTAAGAAAGCCTTTGGTTCTGTAATTTGGGACTGTCTGAAACCTCAGCTAACTTAAATGACTGCATGGGATCCACCTTTTAATGAATGTTTTGCTTTATTTAAAGATGCAACAAGATGATTAACCATTTACTGAGCAAAATACAAGTACTGAAAACTGAATGTCTGATGCATAAAATGTAAGTGTGTGTATGTGTGAGCCACTCTCTATCACTGATGTCTGCACTGTTACCGACTGTGCATCAGGGTAGGGTTGATATGCATGAAGTGAAATATGAAAAAAACAATGGTGATGTCAGAGATTCATCCTGGTCTTTGCATTTCTTCATTGGTGAAGGGGGGCTTGTGGCCTCTAACATTAGAAGTGATGACTGCATCACTGTGTCCTTCAACTGCATTGGATGCATGGTGCTTTCATTGTCAGCCCCTAAATACCCACTGACATCTGAAGTGTGCCGCCTTGTTGTGCCACATCCCTTCCTGTGAATGAATGCACACAACATAGTAAAATGGTACAGATTTGGGATTCCCATTACCAACAGGCATACAAACTGGTACAGGCCAGTATTATAGATAGCGTATGAGAACATACATTTGATAATAGGAGGTTACTAGACTACTGGCCATGAGGCCCTTTCAATCCTAGCCAAGAATTTATGCCATGTTTCCAAAGTCAGCACCTGCCCCCCCCCCCCCCCCCCCCATCAAACAGGGAAGCAGATTGGATCCCAGAGGTAAATTTTGTATTTCCCATCCAATCATCCAAGTTACGCTTAAACGAGGACAGAGAGGTTCTCTGCTTCACATAAAGAGGGAGTCTGTTGAACAGATGGGGAAGTCTCTGGGACACAAATCTATCATGCCAGCCGGTTCTATTAATGTCGCAGGCTTGGTTTAGGTCACGAGTGCGTGTTACACGTGTGGTGTTAGATTACTGGATCTGCAGCATTTCCAATAGGGCGGGGTCTGAGATGGCCCTAAAAGCCAGACAGAGGTCCCCTCTGAGTAGTCTATATGAGACTGGGTAGAGTGAGAGGGACTTCAGCCTGTCCTCATAGGATAGGTGTTGGAGACCCTAGATTCTTCTAGTCAGGACTCTCTACGGTCCTTCCAGCTGCCGCAATTGCCTACTGAGGTCCATACCAAAGGGGGCATTGTACTCAATAATTGGCCTGATAAAGGTACAGTACCGTGAGGTAATGACCTCTTTTTTTCCTGGATGCTATGCCTTTATTTATGAGATGAGCCATGTAGTATGCCCTACGCACTACTAAGGCTACATGTTGATCAAATGCTAGACTGCTATCTATCATGGTGTCCAGATCCCTTGCCACTGATTCCATGTTTAGGACGTTGCTGTTGAGTTTGAGGCCATGTTTCTGGCACCAGTCATTTGTTTTGATGAGGTCCTCCTGGAGAATATTAACATTATGTGGGGTGTTTATGAGTGCTCCCAGCTTGCAGTCATCTGCAAATCTGGACAGCCATGGACCCTTAGTTTTTGCTTGGACATCAGAAAAATATATTCCAAAAAGCAGAGGCCCCAAGAACGAGCCCCGAGGGACACAGTTGGTTACAGGTCTACTATCTGAGGTGGAATCCCCTATTTTAACTGTATGGGTTCTGTCAGTGAGCCAGTTGGCAACCCATCTAATGACGTATGGGTTGATGCCTAGCTGGGAGAGGTTGTCAACTATACCAGAATGGGGAACGGTGTCAAAAGCCTTGGCCAGGTCAAGGTATGCAATGTGCACCTCTTTTCCCTCATCCAGGGCCTTGGTGACTGTCTTGAAAAAGTCCACCAAATTTAGCAGGCATGATCTCCCTTTGATAAATCGAAAATGAGTAGGGTCAAGTGCCAGGAGGCTGCCAATGTCCTGGTTTATGAGGTCCATGATTATGTGTTTTCCGTACACTAGAGATGTTAGGAAGTACACCAATGTGTTTAATGAGCATTGGAATATACTGCTGACAGATCCGGTTTTGAAAGACATAATAGGAGAAGTGCCCCAGTTTACTTTTAAGAACAAGAGAAATCTGAAGAGGAGGTTGTGCATACCTAAAAGATGTGGGTTGGATGATGTAGTTAGTGGTACTAAACCATGTGGCAAATGCAATCAGTGCACTTACATTTTAGAGGGAGTTACCTTTCAACATCCTGACACCAAAAGAATATTTGATATAAGGGTTAGTGCTAGTTGCTATACTAAGCATGTTGTTTATCTTGCAGTGTGCTCTCTGTGTCAAAGTTTTTATGTTGGAAAAACAGATAGGATGTTAAAGGAGAGAATCAGGGAGCATGTTTATCACATTGACAAAGGCTCCAGGGTTAATGCCCTAGCAAAACATGTTATAGAGAAAGGTACCAACCACAGCTTCAAGTTCATGGTGATATCAAAAGCTATTGTCAGTGATAGGTTTAGTGATGTCAGAGGAAGAACTGAAGAACTTGAAGCTAGGTGGATTGTTATGCTGAGGGCTACATTTGGCCACGGTTTGAATGATAGTATGCCCATGAAGCCGACATTAAAGAAAAGGAAACTACGTAGGTAACTGTTTTTATTAGTTTTATTTATTATTTTCTATGTATACTTATTTATGCACTTTATACATTTAGTTATATATATTTATGTGTGTTTTAAATGTATTTTTGTATTTTATCCTTTAGGCAAGTTTTTTGTGACATGTTGCCTTTAAACTAATTGATCATGTGCTCAGTTGTTTGGTATTTAAACAGGTGCTATTTTAACTTTTTTCATACACCTGAAGAAGCAGTAGTGAAAGTGCTTGTGTTTGGTTCGAATAAAGCAGTGTTGTGTTTTATCAGAATTGAATGTTCCTGTTTTTCCTTGTGGAGCTGTCTTTGAAGACTGTTTTTGTGGATTATTCTTTGAACTACATTGGAAATTGCTGTTGTCTGCCTCCTGGAAGGACTTTTGTTCTCTGGTACTGTCTTTAAAGATAGTCTACTTAGACTTGTGGTATTGCAGTAAGAGTTAAGTGCTACAGGTTTGTTTGTGTCTTTCGGCTTTTCCCGGTTAGGGGTCGCCACAGCGGAACTCCGGTCCGCTAATCATTGGCAGTAGAGTTTTACGTGCTGGCTTGCTGGGCCTAACGCACAACCTTCAATGAAGGAACGCCCACTCACGCATGTCGCCACACAGAAGACGCTCTGAGAATCTAACAGGCAACATCTAACTGTGAGGCGACAACACAAGTGCTACAGGTACCCTGCGAAAATGTTGATTTTTATTAACTAATGTGCAGATTATGATTTTGTGTCAAGCCTTTGCTTTAATTTTAACTTACTTGACTATATCATAACTCCGTATTTACGCTTAGGGTAAATTTTATAATCAAAACCAAAGTCATTATAATTTTGAAAAAATCTGTATAACTGTATATATTTTATGCTAAACCAAAACTGTTACAATATTAAAAAAACAAAAAACAAAACACACAGCCTGATTTGTCATACAGTGGGTACCATTAAACAACATTTATGACTTTTTTGCAGTTATATAACTTCTCTTGCTAAACATATCACAATAAACGTGTTACTTTACTTTTTTAAGCTAATACTGTCAGATGTGATGCTATTCTGTAACGTTTGTGTTTGGTTATAGATGCATACTGGGCATACTCTGGAAACTGTCTGGTAATGTTTTAAACTAAACATTATTATACTGAGAATTTAAAATAGCTAGGTTTTTGTTAGCAGAATTTTAATAAGATTTTTTTCTTTGTTAATTTAGTAAGCCTGTTTTAATACTGATACCCCTCTTCTTCTTCTTCTTCTTTCGGCTTTATCCCGGTTAGGGGTCGCCACAGCGGATCACCTGTCCGCACATTGAATGGCAGTGGAGTTTTACGGTGTCGAGTTGCCAGCCCGGCACCCAACCTTCCACAGAAGGCACACTCACACCTAGGGCCAATTTAGAGTGTCCAATCCACCTGCAGCATGTCTTTGGGATGTGGGAGGAAACCGGAGCACCCGGAGGAAACCCACACGACCACAGGGAGGACATGCAGACTCCGCACAGAAGGCACCCCAGCCGAGGATCGAACCGGAGAACCTCTTGCTGTGATGCGGCAATGCTAACCACTGCACCACCGTGGCCGCCCATTTAATACTGATACCCCTATTTTTAGAAAACAAATTCACCAAATTTATACGTATTACTAAAAGATGCACTTATCCCTAGGATTCAGAAATGGCCAACATAACTCAGCTACTAGTAGTACTCCTTTCTGATACAGGAAACAGACTATCTGTAATTCTGCTGGTCTGTAGAATCTCTGCAATGCACTGTCCCCTCATCTGAGCTACCTGCTAATGAGGCATTCCCAGGGGAGCTAGCTATGTGCTGTTCACTGGAAATGCCTGCAGTAAAGCATTTACACAACCGACTGACAATCATTCATCTGCATAAGTTCGCTCAGCTGGCCAAGTTAAATAATTTCACCAAAAGTTTTCATTCAGCAAGTATTTTTATTGGGTAAGAATGCATTAGATGCAAGTGCCAGGACGTCCTGCAGATATGCAGTGGTGTAGTGTGTGTGTGCTTGTGCATATGTGAGTTATTTACTCTTTTCAGAAGTGACCTGAGGTGTTATTTATACTACTAGGGGAAATTTGGCCAGGGAATCGTGGTACTTCTCCAACTCTTTTCAGTAAGTGCTGTGGGATCTTATACATCAGCCTGAGCTATCATCAGCTTAAGCAGCTGGGGCTCTGTAGCGTCTCATTCAAAGGATGACATACTCAGGAGTGCAGCACCCCCTTTATGCTGCACTGCAAAATCAACAATTCATCTACTTGGTAAGGCAATACAACTCTGACTTCTGCACCACTGACTCTGCTACTGCATTAATGTATGCAGAAGGAGGAGTACTCTCGGGATAGTGTGTGTGTGACTGCATGTCTGGGTGGTCACAGTGGGGGGTTTAGTTAGGGGATTTGTACATATGGTGTGTGTGTGTGTGTGTGTGTGTGTGTGTGTGTGTGTGTGTGTGTGTGTGTGTGTGTGTGTGTGTGTGCGTGTGTGTAAATGATTGTGTCAATGGGGCTGCCATACCTCTAAATTCCACTAGAGTAATGAGCAAATCATGAAATATGGGACACTGGACACCAAAGAATTTTAAATACTGCAGTTAAGTCACTTAAATAATTAACAGAATGACAGGATGCAGATATCTGGGGGACCCCCAGACACCTGAGACACTCATTAAATACTACTCTATGTCACCTAAAATTTGAATTGAACACTGTACCCTTGGTGCAGAAAACGGACCCTTAAAGCCAGATTTCAGTCATCTGTACTAACACTTGAAAATGTATTCAAATATTGCCCAAAGTCATTTATAAAAACATACAAAGGGGGGAAAAACACCACTGACTGCTGTGCTGTTGGTATAGAGGGCAGTATCTTAAAGGCAAAGCATCAGTCCTCTGTGCTAACACTAAAACCAGGGAGATTCTTTAAATATTACCCTAAATCACTTTAAAAATTATAAAACAAAAAACACAGCTAGACCTCGGACTAAACTCAAAACTTATTATGGTGAAGTGCTTTTCGTTTGTAGATTCACAAACTTTATTAGACCAAACCAGGTTTGAACATCCATCTTTTGAATTTTCTGTCTGCAGAGCATCTCTGTTCATAATTTTGAACATACATATATATATATATATACATACATATATATATATATATATATATATATATATATATATATATATATATATATATATATATTTATACACACATATATATGTGTGTGTGTGTGTGTATAATCTTTTAAAACTTTTTTTGTATGTGGACAAGTATTTTAAAAAGGATTTGGAAAGATTATTACAAAATACTTAGAACAAATTTGTGCTACATAAATATATTTTTCTGATGTCCCTTGTAATTTTAAGAAAATATCTTTTACTTGAAAAAAATACATTTACATAGTTTACATATACAGACTTTCCAAGGGATTAATTAAAGGGCGTAATATGAGCCATATGGCTTCAGCTAAAAAGAACCCTGCTCCTGTGGTGTGTGAATTTATGATTCAGAGGCATGTTAAGCTTGATGAGGTAAGGCCTCAACACTGGCAAATGTTAGGCACGATGTGGTAAGGCCTCACTGCTGGCTAATGTTAGGCACAATGAGGTAAGGCCCCTTTGCTGGCTAATGTTAGGCACAATGAAGTAAGGCCTCAGTGCTGGCCAATGTTAGGCACGGTGAGGTAAGCCCTCATTGCTGGCAAATGTTAGGCATGATGAGGTAAGGCCTCATTGCTGACTGATGTTAGGCACAATGAGGTATGGCCTCATTACTGGCTAATCTGCATCTCTCCAAATCATATTTACCACTATGACATGCAGACCATGGCTGCTTTGCATGTAGTGTTAGTAACTTGCTGCTTGAGTAGGCAATGCCAATCCTCTCTGTCACTCTACCACACACACACACAAGTGCACAAAACATGCATGTGCGCTCACACACTTACACAGACACACACACACACACACACACACACACATTAGTCCCGTACATGTTCCTAACCTATCAGGCCTCCTGTTGTTCCCTCTTCCACATAACAGCTGAGGTGCCCCTATGACATTTGTATGTTATGCATTGGTAGTGTAGTGAATTCCCCCACCCTAAACCCCATACTGCTGTTGGTGTTTGTACAGCACTTATATTTAAGAGTAATCCCTTTTGGTCTATTGAATCCCCCCACCCCTACATCTATACTGCTGCTGGTGCCATTATGGGACTTACATTTAAGGGTTAACCCTGGCGATACAGGGTGCCCCTCACTCCCAATCTTCATAAAGCTGCTGGTGCCTTTATGACATTTCTATTTAACAGTAATCCCTGGTGGTCTAGTATATCCCTTCACCCCCCCCCCAATCCAAGTATCCTGGTCATGCCATGTATCTGAACTTGGCCTTCCGGCCATGTTGAATATCACAATGTGGAGGCGCAGTCATAGCCGAGCGATTTCTTGAACTGCTGTGCATGTAGATAGCTTCCTGGAGATGGTTTTAGGGAGAGAGATCATGGCTTATTAGCATACACCTGTCCCCACTGGAATGCCTGATCAGCATTCAGCACAGCAGAAGGAGCAGCCCTATGTGGTGTTCCACGTCTTTGTGACAGAGCACTGTGAAGCACCACATTGGGGCAGCTGCTGAATCAGGATAATGTGCAGCATCATGTACCCATCATGGCACCTTAATGAACCCCGGCCTTTATTATTTATTCACTGCATACATAAATATATTGTTCTGATGTCCCTTGTAATTTTAAGAGAATATCTTTTACTTGAAAAAAATACGTTTACATAGTTTACATATACAGACTTTCCAAGGGGAAGTGTAGTTAAGCAGCATAGAATGGTGGTCTATAGGATGACGTTGGTGATCAAGAAGAGGAGGAGAAGTGTGAAAGCAGTGCCAAGGATTAAATGGTGGAAGTTAAAAAAGGGTGATTGTGAGGTGGAGTTCAGGGAAGAGTTAAGACAGGCACTGGGAGGCACTGAAGAGTTTCCGAAAAGGTGGGTAACTACAGCAGAGCTAGTAAGGGAGACTGCTAGAAAGGTGCTTGGTGTGACATTTGGACAGAGGAAGGAGGACAAGGAGACCTGGTGGTGGAATGAGGAAGTACAGGAGAGTATACCGAGGAAGAGGCTGGCGAAGAAGAAGTGGGATTGTCAAAGAGATGAAGAAAGTAGACATGAGTATGAGGAGATGAGACACATGGCAAAGAGAGAGGTGGTGAAGGCTAAGGATAAGGCATAAGGAGAGTTGTATGAGAGACTGGACACTAAAGAGGGAGAAAAGGACCTGTACCGATTAGCTAGACAGAGGGACAGAGCTGGGAAAGATGTGC